>NC_135785.1:76510000-76810000 GCF_051106095.1 Pogona vitticeps
GGGTTTGGATTCAAAAGCAACACCAAAAGAAACATTATTCCTTACCTAAAAGCAAAAAGTTTTGCCTTAGCGTTTGAGACCCAAGAAAAGTGCCTTTGGACACCATGGATTTCCAAAAGTTGCAGTTACAAGATTATTAACTCGCCAGTCTTTGCTTTCAGAATGCTCTCAACGGTTAAAGAACACAGCCTGCCAATTTTATTTTATTGTATTTTTGTTAAGTTTGGAGCTTGTTACTCGCTCATTAGAAGAGCTTTATGACTATTGCTCATGCAGGGATCATGGATCCATGCCTGCTCTTTCCCCAAAAAAGCACTAAGTGCATTCCGTCATTTTAAATGGCATGGGCGGTACATTAATTTAGACGGAGCACCTTCAAGACGGGACAGTTTTAACACTTTTTGTGACAATGTCAATAACAATCCTTTGCAACGAGGGAATATAAGAACAGTGCAATAGATGGGAGCAGATGGAATGGAGTAAGGCTTTTCTAGGAGAAAGAAGGGTTTTCCACCGCTGCTGCTGTAACCCTTGCTTCTCTGTATTTCACAAGGAATTTCGTCTCGAATCCTATCCCTGCAAAGGTTTGCCGAGCATTTTGAAATAGTTAAGAAAGCGGTTTATTTCTCTCCAGCTCCCTCCCACCCCCGCCACCCTGCCTGATCAAAACAAGGAAGTGTCTAACTGCCTTGAGGAATCCCAGAAGCGTGCGCAGCAATATGGTTATTATCGGCCTGATATTTGGGGAAGAAAGTGCTAATGGGCAATCTGGTGTTTATTTTGAAACTGCTAACAATGATTTTTCTTGGGTAAAAAAGGCAAGTACGTCTGGGCACACGGTTGAGTGGGTTTTGAGCAGAGGCTCTAACAGATGGTGTGAAGCTATAGGTGCGCGCTCTCTCTCTCTATCTCTCTCTCCCTCTCCCCAGACTTAGGGGAACCGTCGTGCCTGACCGGACTGTGAGCAGCAGGAGCAGCAGCCTGGCTGCACTCGGAAAGGCTTTTCCGCTCTCTAGCCGCTCCCGCCCCTCCCCCAGCCCATCCCTCCCCTGGAGAGACCGAGAGAGAGAGAGAGAGAGAGAGACCGAGAGAGAGCTGTCCGTGCGCGCTGGCTGCCTTTTTCCCCCCTCTCAGGCTCCCCTGGAGAGTTTTCCCGCGCGGCGCTCTCCCTGCCCGGCGACTGAGGCGAGAGGCACACAAATGCCGCGCTTTAAGTTTCCTTTCTTTCTTTCTTTCTTTCTTTCTTTCTTTCTTTCTTTCTTTCTTTCTTTCTTTCTTTCTTTCTTTCTTTCTTTCTTTCTTCCAAGAAGGCCGCCAGCTCGCTCGGCCTCGCCTCACGCCCCTGCCATACCCAGACAAGGGGTGATTCTCTCTCTCTCTCCCTCCCTCCCTCCCTCCTGCCCTGCCTCGGCTGCTTGCTCTGCCGGCCCGCTTCACCACCACCACCACCACCACCCCCCGCTCCCCACTCCCGCCTCTTCCCTCACACACAGCCTGGGCCTCCGCCGTCTGTGCTCCATGAGGTCACTAGCTTGCCATTCCCATTCCTGCAAGCCTTCTTTGCAAAACGGACTGCCGAGCTGGTGGCGGGGCGCGGAAGGGGGGCGGGCGAGCGGGAGAGAAAGGATAAATAAGAAGGAGGGGGCAAAGAAGAAGAAGGCATTTCCTAAGCCTTATTTCCCCCCCTCCCCAAGCCCGCCGCCACCGGCTCGGCCGCCAGAAGTGAGAAGGAGACGACGTCTGGTCCTTCTCCCTTGCCCTCCCCACCTACCTACGGTGTCTTCTACCCACTTTGGGGGCCACTTTTTGCTTGTTGACACAGCCATGAGGGGGCAGCGGGGTCCTTCCCAAGGCAAGCCTCCTCTCTGAAGCGGAGACATGGCCTAGTTTCCCAAGTAGCAACCTTGTAAAGCAGGTACCGTCTGGAAAAGCCTGAAGTAATATATGACCCCGCAGACAGAACAAGCAGTCAGTGGCTGCAAAATGTTTGTTGTTGCAGCAGCATGCTGTATAACTTCTGGTGATTGTTACCTCGCCTCTGATGAATCCGCGTATTTAGATGTGATTTATTTTTTATTTTGTAGCACCAACAGAAATCCATAAACTGTCGGTTCAGCGCCATTGACTCTTTGATCAGTTACTGGGCAATTCGTCCCCCCCACCCCTTTCCTCCCCGTCAGCGAAGAGAGATTAAAAGCCTGTATTTTCAGCACAGGGGCTACAGCAAAGGTCCGTAGCTTCAATTACCAATAAAAGCGTGCTTGAAAATGTTACCCTCTTTCTCTCTCTCTCTCTCTCTCCTTTATTCGAGAGCAGCGAAACTTACACGGCTGCCCATCGTCCCTTCTTAATTAGCCTACGGCGATTTCCGAAAACATTTAGCTGCTATGTACAAAGGAAATAAAAAGACATTGTCAACTGGAGAGCGCTCCAGAGTTTAAAAGGGGGCTTCTCTGTAACCTATTGAAATAATTATTGGAGGGCACAACGCCTCAGTCTTTGTCAGAGGGCTGGTGTTTGCCTGTCAGATCGGGTTTTCTCCAAAAGAACACCACTTATTTACTGCTGAAGGCATTTAAATCCAACTCCATTTTTGTCAAGATTACCCCAAAACTTTCTGGTTTTAAGGGAAAAGGCAGGAAGAACGTTTGAAAGCTCAAACGAGTTAGAGAAATGTACCCCAGGCCAGCGGTTTGGAAAGGCTGTCCTTTGTTTTTGAGATATTTGAAATTGCATTTTTCTAAGTGATGGCAGAGAGGGAAAAACCTTCCTACTCTTTTATGAAAGGAGCAAAAATGTGATGAATAAGAGTCAGAGCACCAGAATTCTGTCTTTTCTGAAGGGCACAGGTTTCTTTTAGTTTCCATGAATTAAAGCATCTTGTTTACAAAAAACCAGAAGCAACCCAAAATGCTATCAAATTAATCTATCAGTAAAATAATGTTAAGAAACTGACCCATCCAAAAGCTAATAAGCAGTTTTGGATTCTTCCTTCCTTCCTTCCTTTAATTTTCTTGGAGGAGTCCTGATAATACTGTAGTTATCCTCCAGAAAGTTGACCAGGACAGGTTAAATAATTTAATAAGGACCTGCTTGTAATTATGTTATTTACAAGGGATGACAGGGGTTTGAGAAAGAAACAGGAGCTGATCTCAGGGAAAATGGACGGGTTTGGGTGACCCCTGGAGCACAGAGCTTGAATTATGGAGATGGGGAACTCCGAGGTGAATCCGGACTAGTGGAGAACAAGATGACTTTTCACCTCAACACATTTAACTTTTACATCCCAAATAAACGTCTCGCGAGACTAAATCATCCCATTTTAAAGGGGAAAAGAAAAGCACATGAAAAAAAGCAAGCCACCTTCTATTCCAGTACATCAGGATTAAAATACACTTTTCTGCTTGTCTCTCTGTTATAAACTTGATCCTTCAGATTCTTTTAAAATAATTTTAGGCTAATACTGGAGCATTTCCCTCTCCTGTCACTACTTCTTTTTCTAACATGTGTCAGCTGGAAATCTCACTCCAGAGGCCAACGTATTACTAGAAATTTCAGGGTACTAACAATAAAAAAACCTGTTTCACTTTCTAAATATTTATCAATTGTATGGAATTTTAATTCAATACTTCAGGAGGATGGTCGGTATATCAGAAGCATTAAGAAGTCCATTCCCACAGAAGCGGAAAGAGAACACAATCTCAGCAACTCACAAAACTCTTAGAAAAAGCATAAACTTTCTCACCTGTTTGGTCATTGAATCTATTAATCGAACGTACAAATCCTGTTCCGTTCTAACTCCTGAGAAAGGGAAAGAAAAACAAAAGAGAAGCCGTCTGGAATCAGAAAAATGAGGTAGTGAGGTACAAAGATGACACAATGGATATACAAAACATCCAGCAAAACATAATGTGCAAGCTATTGAAACCTATATAAGAACATGAGGGTATTGAAATAAAAATAATCTTGACTGCAGGTTGTGGCTGATTAACATGTATGACCCATGAAAACGTAAGATATAGTACTTGCCTTTGACTGAGATAACTAGAAAAATACATGCTTGTTTATACCAGCCTAGATTATCATTAAGTTAAACCAAAGAGAGGGACAAAGACAGAAGCACTATAAATAAACGTCGACTACTTGAATTTCTCAATCTAATACATATTGTCAATATTTGCTACTCAAGTTAAAGATTATTTTGGTGTGGAATCTTACATGCCTGGCATGATGGAACTAGGCAATTTCAATAATTAATATTAATTTGTGGAACGGAGAGGGGAAGTCTCTTAAAAGTGATGTTGTGTGGAAGCAAATATTGATTCTGAGTGGGGTTTTTTTGGTTTGTGTGCTTTTTTTTGTCGCTGTTGTTACTTTCTACTTGAAGACCAGCCGGTTAATCATGTAAAGTACCATTGACTTATTGATCGTTTATGTTTTGTTTTGCTTCTATGACATAAGAAGAGCCGTATTCACAGTCATGTAATTTTAATCTCAAAATCTTTAGACCCTTTGTTTATTTTTGTTGTTGTTGTTGTTGAAAGGTTCAGAAAGCAGAAAGCAATTTTCTAACACAGAGAGCTACCATCACAGTCACAACAGAGGAAGCAATGAACAAAACTTACCATTACTGTACAATAACTGGAGTTTATAATGAATCCCATTGTTAGTTTTTTCATTGTTGGGCTCCTGCAAGTAATGACAAGTAATTGCATTTAATATATTATTTTAAAATGCTGTAAATGGGTTCCAGTTGCCTTTATATTCATATTTCAGCAGCACTTCTCCGTTACATTGTTTTATTTTGTTTACCTATATTTTTCACAGCCAAGGTTTGGTTGGTACAAAAAAAAATGTGGCTTTAGCTCTTAAAATAAACCCGTTAGGCTGAGGCGACTTAGTAAACCAGTCTTAGAGGCCAATCCTTGACATCAAAACTTAGGAAACTACACGTGGTTTGGACGCCTCTGGAGTCCCCTTATAACCGGTAGCGTCTAAGTCAAGGTGAAAATAGTTTTTTTATCATCCGAATCAAACTTAAATCACATGATGTTTTGTATGTGTTTTTCAAGAGTGTTGCGGGGAAGTTATATTAAAAACTTACTTTCTCTTTTTCCACAAAGTCCACAAAAGCTGTCCTTTCAATCTCCACTGGCTGTCCCTGCCTGTCGTACAGAGCTAAGACGAAGTGGAAAAAATTGGATTTTCTGAGATTGGAAGGCGGCTGTTTCTCGAAATGTGCCCGAGCCAACCCCACACCGCTGCGGGGAGAAAAACAAGATAATGTCTGTGAGAATTGGAGACACCGGAGAAACAGAGAGTGTGGGGACTTGGATAAGGGTGAAAAGGGGGGGGGGGGCTGACGGCTTCTGTCTAAAAACAACATCCACCACAACATTGGGAGATGACGGGAATTACATTTGGGAAAAAGGAAAATTTCTTGATTTGTCACTATCGCCTAATATGATGTAATTGAACAGGGGGAGAGAGAGAGAGAGGAGCGAGCGAGCATGGGAGAGGGAAACGAGGGTGGGGGAGACATTGAAGCGGAGTTCAGGGAGATTGTAATTGATATGGAGTATTGAGGGCGATTTACGGTCGGTATGAGAAACACAAGAGCGGGAAGGAGAAAGGATCATCTGGCACACGTACCTTTGGGCGGCTGTGTTAGCATCCACTACCCCAGCAGTATGCATCCATGAACGGACTGGGTTCATTCCACTGCCCAGCGGTTCTTCTTTCATGGTCGTCCCACCTCGTGGTATATTTTCCTGAATCCCAAACATTAAAACAATCTTGGGACAAAACCAGCTCCTAACCAAATGGGGCTTAAAAAATGATGAGAAATGTCAGAAAGAGAGGGGGGCGGGGGGCCGTAAGCGTTGATGGTTGTTTCTTTCTCTGTGTGTGTTTTTTTTTCCTCCCTCGCCTTTCTCTCTTTCTTTCTCTCTCTCTCCTCGGTCTCTCACTCTCCTTGGCGACCGGAATATAAGAAATGACTTTACTCCCCGCGATGTACAGGAGAAAAGCCCAGTTCAAGTCGTCTTTCCGTCTTCAATCTGTCCTGTATTGGCACGACATAAACAATATACTGAGCAGTTCTACTTGGATGGCGTTCCAGTTTGGAGGTTTAAAAAAAAAAACCCGGAGGGGTTGAAGGGAGAAGGGGGGAAAAATTAAGTTTTTTTTGTTTTTAAAAAAGTAGCAACTACAGCCGTCGGTATTACGAGATCGTCTTCCCCCCCTTCTTTCTTTCTTTCTTTCTCTTTCCTTCTTTCCTCTTTCTTTCTTTCACAAATAAATAATTTTTGTTGTTTGTTTGTAGAAGGCTTCTCAATGTGGTGTCATCCTAGTAAAACAGCATCAAAAAACCTTCAGGACACTGCTGAATCGACCACTTCTGGCAAGGCTCCTGCTTCCAAAAGACAAATAAACGAAAAAATGATTACCATGGAGGTGTTCCTGGACACAGGAGAGCTTGATGAGGGGCCTTTAGCGTCTTGCAGAATGGATGGGAAGCGTACAAAACAGCCCTCTATCCCCTAGGAATGGAACCTTTCCCGGGAGCCAAAACTCTAAACCCACGGGAACTGCGCTGTCAGATTCTGACGTTCGGAAGGCGGAGCCAACACCATATATGGGGGGCAGAACAAATCCTCCCTTTAGCCGAGAGCTCCACAGCTTGTTTAGTTCTGACTGACTGCTGCAGCCTCAGAGTGCAGGCTCTCCGCTTCTCCCCCCTCCCTTATAACGCAAGCGGTTTTTTTTATTATTTCATATACACACACGCGCACACGCACACACACATGCACGCACGCATATAATACCTTGGTATATATATATATGTAATATATACATACATACACACACACACATATGCATGCAACACACACGCGCACCAGCAGCCAATGAAGTTAGAATATCGTTGCGAGGGTTTGTTTTTTTTAAGTCGCGGCACAAGGACAGCTGGAGCGCCGTGCGGTTCGAAAAGAATCACGATCGTTAAAAGGCTAGCTAGCCTAAATATAAACAACAGAGACCAATGCTGTTTGTGAAGCACGGTGCACCCCAAGCCCGTGCGCCACAGCAAAATGTGCCCTTAAAGAGGAGGCGAGGAAACAGGACGTGTGTGTGTGTGTGTGTGTGTGCGCGCGCGTGTGTGTTTGTGCGCCTTATGCCCGTGTCTGTAGGCTGGTCATCCACGAGTACAAGTCTGTCGGTTATCTGGATCCTCCGCCCTCTCCATCCACACCCCCCTTTCCCTCCCTCTTACAGCAATATTTGGGTTAAATTATGAAAGAAAGGGCAAGTCCGACAAGGTTTCATGTGTGCTGAAAAGTGAATTGGCCAAGCTGGTCGACTTGGCTGCATTAAGCACACACGCACACTCTCTTAAATGAGGTCTCTGGTTTAATGTTACGGCTGAAGCCCTGCAAAAGATTACAGGTGGTCTGCGCGCCGCAGCGATGGTGGTTTGTGAATTCTTACCAATCCCCTTACCTTTAAGGCAAAGGGCATCTCTTACCAAAGATACAGGCACGAAAGACAAACTTTCTAGCTACATTGTTAGCGCCTCCAAGAACAATAGCCATCCCTCCCCCAAAGCACACACACAAAATTCTGCTTTCTCACCTGTTTCTTTATTTTTTATGTAATATTAATTTTTATCCCAAGGTACGAAATTATTATCCTACCGATATTTTGCAGTGAGGAGGGGGAAACATCCTTATAGAAATCTTTAAAATCTAATTCAGCGCCTCCTGGTGCTTTTCAAGTGAGGGCGTTTGTCTCTTGCCTTTTGGCTCTTTTACCGTAACAGGTTAGGAAAGGCAGCAGCATATCTGAAACTCTTGATTTCGAGGAATCTTTAGAGGTATGTGAGAGAGGGAGAAGAGGGACTGGGTGTACGTTCAAAAGTGCTGGTGATTAGGGCTGCGAATCTGGGAATAAGCACTATTATACACAGTGGGACCTCCTTCTAAGCAAACGCGTATATAATTCCTGTGTAAAACTTCGGGACTGCTGGAGTAAGGACGAAATCGCTAATTACTTGGCAGACAATAGACACAGATTGCTCGAAATGAATTATTCTTAGATGGACGGATGGATAGAAAGAGACGGATAGACAGACAGACGATATCTGAAAGGCATTTCCTTATACAAGAAGACGACCCTGGGGGTAGACAAAGGGTGGCCTGGACACTCTTCTGCAGAAACAGAACAAACCTTTTCCTCGGTCAACAACCCTACCTCGATTACATGTATATCTACAACATGAACCCAAGAAGGGTGTAGAATGAGAAGCTTCCCACATTGGGGTAGGTTAGGACTTCCTTTTATGTGAATTGGCAGGGTATGTATGTTAATATTTTAATTAATCAGTGAAAATCGAAGTCCGATTTGTGTTAGCAGGAGACCCCCGATCCCTCCTCCAAGGGTGAGGGGGTGCGGAAAGATGTGTTAGAAAGCAATCTATTTTTGCTGGTGTTGAGGGTTAATGACTATTGCTAAAGATAAGTGAATTATCAAAGCTGTTGCTCTACCCGATCTCAAAATCCATTACATTGCTGGCCGTCTAATTAAATACGTAAGTATAATAAAATCATATTTTATGACTATTTGAGGGTAATGAGATTAGTCTTTAGAAGCGATCGCCACATATTAAAGATGCCACTGTCTATAGAATGTTAATAACCTTAAATCAAAGTGTATAGAAAGTATTCATGATAAATTAAAGGGGGGGAAACTCTGTCTCCATAATCATCTTTGAGTATAACTGTGGGATATACTGGGAGATGTCATACTTCCCCTGCAAGTAAAACTAAAGTTACTAAACAGGTTAGCGGAAGAAAAATAATAAGACCCTCTCTATCTCTCTCTTTCCTTACATGTGTGTTTACATGCAATATATACTTAGCTGACAAAGCATCTTGAACTTCTCATGTACCAAACAGCTTTGTCTATTTCTTTTCCTTTTTCTTAAAAAACAAAACTTTTCCACCACGAAGGAAAGAGTCTGACCATAAGTCATTTTGGAAAACATAATGAAGGAGGCTAAAGTTCCTTCTAGCCGGTGGTAACAAAAGCATCATGCTTCAAACCATTTACAGTATCTTTAATTCAGATTACACGCGCCAAGGCGATTTAAATCTGATTACCAAATTAGAAGGTTTTAAAACAAATCCTTTTAAATCTGATACTGTTGACTAAAAGGGGGGAGGGAGAGAGGGGAGAGAGGGAGGAGAAGGGTGAAAGTTGCATAAGCCCCCATCACATCAGGTAACGATCCTGCCCCAGAAAGAAAGGGGAGTTTTAAACCTTTTTGACAACAAATGCAGCTGCCCCGCTATTTTGGAAGATATTAAGCGAAAATGAATGCAAATCTGTGTTCAGAAGCCATCTGGCCAGAAATAGGGGAGTCAGCTGCTCTTCACATCAGACTCTTAGGCTGAATCTATTTCAGCTCATTTTCTAGATCATCTGGTCCTACATCCAAAGCGTGGAAAATACGGTCTTTTATCATTCACGAACTTTTCTTTCTTTCTTTCTTTCTTTCTTTCTTTCTTTCTTTCTTTCTTTCTTTCTTTCTTTCTAGGAGAAATGCGCGGAGGAAAAAAAATTACTCCAGGGGTCTGCATTATAAAGGTTACTTGAGTTCCTCTCTGTGTTTGCCTGTTTCTCCGTCTGCCTGCCAATGTGTTTGTTTGTTTGCCCGCTTGCTTTTAAACGCCTCTCTATAAAACCCAACTTTTGAGTCCTGGTGAAGGACAAGGCTAAAAGGTCTCGCCTTTGACCCACGGGTGGGGAGAAGATGGCTGGGCGATTCTCCCCTTCTGTGGCGGGGGGGGGGGGAAAGGGCTACTTAGTACCTGGGAGGGGGGGGTTACTTTGAATAGTGCGCATGTAACCCTTCGGGGAAATGATGGTTGCGGTAATGCGACGCGGGATCGCTTCCTCTAACGGAGAGGGCGGAGTGAGCGGCCGCAGGCAGACTGAATCTCAGTCCCTGCCTCGGAGCAAGTCTAAGGTGAAGTTCATGGGGACCCCAGGCACCAGGGAACAAGCAGGCGCGGTGGTGTGGTCGAGGACAAAGCCGGGTGTTCGTCCAGGCTTTTAAAACACTTTCACAACTTAAGGCGGGGCAGGCCACACTCGCGGTGGGAAGTGATTGTCCCCTTTCCTTTGCCCCCCCCTTCCCCGCGACAACTCTGTCCGGCAAGAGCCGACCATGTCTCTGCGGAGTCCGTGACAACACTGCCGGGGCAGCCCAGCCCAGCCCAGCCCGCCCCCCTCCTCCGCGCCCCCGCCCTCCCCGCTCCGAAAAGTCTTGACCTTAGCAAAGTTAGTCATGCAGAAGGTGCGGCGGATTTGAATGAGATTTGCATGTGGCAGCCAAGACCTCCCGAAGTAATGATCCTCCTCCTCCTCCTTGGAGTGCGTGAAGTGTTCCTTTTGTGTGAATTTACGGGGTGAGGCTTCAGTGATCCCCCCACAAATTTGCATTTAAATGGCGACATCAAGCGATTCGCGTGCCACACACCAGTGGGCTCCCAGATGTCATGCGGAAGTCAGTCAGATGGCCATTGCCCAGCTGTCCTTCTAAACATCATACCAGAGCATGCAGTGACCTTAAAGGGACAGCGTCCCCTCTTTGGTTTTAACTACCACCCAGGCTTTTCTGTCTCCCCTCCCACTAAAAACAGCACTAAAAACAGCAGCAGCACCACCACCATGAACAGAAAAGTGGTCCGGGCTGAGTCGGGGGTGGGGTGGGGGAGAAAACAAGCCTGCTCCCGTGTAGCTTCCCACCATGTTCAGTTGTACAGCCCTGGCCTGTTAAGAGCCTGAGAAAAGAAATACAGTAATAAATCAAGTTTAAAATCTCCTTTTCACCCCAGTTTCTCTCCTGCTTGTCGTAACAACACACAACATAATGACCCATAATCACACACTGTACATAGATCGCACATATTCAAATCGATGGACTAATTTCCGCAACGTGGGAGAAGATTTACTTCTCTCTCTCTCTCTCTCTCTCACACACACACACACACACACACACACACACACACACACACATACAGAGAGAGAGAGAGAGAGAGAGAGAGAGAGAGTTTCGGGATGATACTCCCGGGACTATTACGGCAAACACTTCACTTATTACCTCCCTGCCACCAACCTGAATAAGAAAGAACTGTTACACCTCAGTGGTTCAAACCCTCCAACTTCTCCCGCGTGTATTCACTGTATATTCTGCTTGGCGCTCCGTTCTGTCCTGTTCGTCTTCCACCCCCTGCTGTCTTGTCCCCCCCTCCCACCTCGACTGGGGCTGTGCCCGTTCGTGTCTCAAAGTTTCCTCTCTTGCTAAAGAAACTTTTAGAGAAGAAAGTTGAGACGGGAAGAAAGGTGCCATCATTCTGTGGTGACAAACGCGCACCTCCCCCTACTTCTCTCTTTTTTTAAAGCTTCAGCTTTTTAGTGCATTCTTGTTATTAGTAGCATTGTTTTCCTTCAGATGGCTAGGCAAAGACTCGAAGTCAACTCGCCAACACCCATATTTCAGTTTTACTGTGTTTCAGGCGCCTTTGATTAAGACCATGTTTGGTTCCACTCGGAGTAATTTATGCCCGATTTCACCGAAACAAATCTCAGCAAACTCGTGTTTCCTGGCTTCTAGAGGAGCTGTAAATTTGTATTTCAGCTATTTGTTTAAACATGGCAAGGGCATTCCCAGAACATTCGGGGGGGGGGGGGGAGAAAAAGAGTTGCTGGAGGCACAAGCCACACCCTGATGGAACTTGAAGAACCTTTGGATGTCCTGACTTCGGATTGTGCCCTTGCAGCACACTTCCCAGTGTGAACGCCAGGCTTCCATCGGTGATCGGGGTCTTTTGTCTTGGGCCGGAGGAGAGAACCCCTGCCATACAGAGAGGCTCTTCTCAAAGGCCCTTTTCCTGCCAAGGTCGGCCCGTTGGGGTCAGCGCAGAGGGATTGAGACGAGAGGGGACTTAATTCCACATCATCTCGCCCTGGCTCCAGGCTCTGGGAGCCCATGTGTTCTGTGTTGCTACTGCAGCGGGCGGCAGGAACAGCAAGAGGAGCAGCTTAGAATGATCAGAGGTTGGCTGCGGCCCCCCCTCTGTTCCACTGCCCGTCCCGCTGAGCGATGGCAGACCCCAAGGGAGCTCGGTCTGGAATCGCCCTCCTGTGTGTGTGTGTGCGCGCTCCCAAAATGTTTGATCCCCTCCCAAATCAGTCCGCCATAATGTCCATCCACAAACAGAGCCCACCAGTGCCAACAGCACCAAAAGGCAGGCGGGGCGGAAGGGGGGGGCATAAGGATCGAGGAGTTACAATGTAAGGGCCGGAAATTTCTCTCTCTCTCTCTCTCTTTCTCTCTCTCTCACACACACACACTCACACGCACACACTCACACACACACACCGACGTGCGATCCACCCGCCGGGCGCTACTCCAAGACTGGGTTCAAGTTCAGAGGGACGAGTCTTCAGCCTCCACATGTGATCCGCAGCCCGATTTAGGAAAGCGTGTCTCGCTTACTCTCACCAGCCACGTCGTGAAGCAGTTCGGCTTCAGATTCCTGAATAACTTATTTTCTAGGGCAAAGACGAGTGTTTTTATATACATATATAGAAACCAGACAAGACCGTCTAGGTTTGTTCTTTAAAAGAGTGGCCGAAGGAAACGAAATAGGCACCTGGGAGACGAGAAACCTATTTCGCCCCGTTTCTCCGTGGTATTTTAAGAAGGCGAGAGAAATATACAGTACATATTTTCTAGGTAGTTAACGAAAACCAAAGCTTAAGCTTTGTAGCAACTAGGTTTTCAGAGGAAACCAGCTTTTCTGATGGTCTTCTTTATCATCTCCCCGTCGAACGGCCCCTCCGCTTGTTGTTTCCTTGTAAAGATTAGAAATAGCAGAAGTTGGGGACTGTCGGAAATGGAAGACTCTATAAGCCTGATGAGGCGAGCTTGATGAAATCCGGGCGCGCGTGCACACACGCACACGCACAATTTCCCTGAATAAAGAGATTAAATTTTCTAAGTAAAGAAATTCTAGCCCTTAGAAGCCGCACCGCGGTGGTGAAGTTTGATGAACAGCGCCTCCTTGGGTGGGTAGAAGAGATTTTCAGCGCAAATAAGATTGAGATCTTAGGCTGGGGGGACAAAAAAGTAGCATCTCTCTCTCTCTCTCTCCCTCTGCTTATCGAACTGTCTTTTTGCAGTTAATGACACTACAGGAGTATTTGCCATTGCTCTGGAAAACAGCTCTTTTTTTTGAGAAAGAGGCCGTTCTGGGGTTTCTTAGGCCTTTCTGCTCAACTGAATTGAAAACACACATACGCACACACAATATTAAAGGAAGCGGAACCATTAAGAATACTTCTTTCCCCACGCTCGCTTCTTTAGACGAAGACCGGTCTCAGCTCTTCAGCTCTGAAGCGCTGCGACAACGTCGTTCGTCTTTAGGAAGAAGTAGCAAAATCGCGGCGGGGTAGTTTAAGGCTTTCCATGGAATCCTGCAAAAACAAATTTTTAAAAATGCACCTGGGTCTCTCCCCCCCCGCCCCGCCCCGCGTAGAACTTTAATTTGCCAGAAACGAGAAGAGGTCGTTACTTTAGAGTAAAGTGAACCTTGCTGTGACAGAAACGGAGACAGGATTCCGGAGTGAAAGTGATGTCAGTAGGAACCTAAAACCGGGAAGCGCATTTCATTGAGAAAAGACGGGGGGGGAGGGAGAGAGATACATGTCAGATTGAGGGGCTTCCAAAATCTTCATTTAGGGACAGACGCGTGCCCGGAAAAAAAAAAGGATCGGGGAAGAGGAGCGGAGAGAGCAGTTGCGGGGGGGGCAGGGGGAGAAAAGTGTTTCGGCTTGAAACAAAACCACGGACGAACAACAAACAAAAGCCTGCCAAAGTGGACGAGCGCCGTTGGCACGGCGGACTTTTCCCTCGTTGGGACGCGAGTGAATGATGGAGAAGGCGGCTGCAGAAAGAGCAGCCCGAGACGAGGAGGGAGGGAGGGAGGGAGGCAGGGGGGCAACCGAGGGAGTTTCGCCGCCTTTTCGGGACGGGGAGAACGCGGGGCTTCCTCGACAGCTTTGGCCGTTTCCGAAGTCCCAGCCGGCGAGCCCGCCGACCTTTACTTGAATAGCCCTTTGTTGTTGCTCCGGGATCCGTCGCGCCCGTATTTACGTGTAAACAAACAAACAAGCGAACACAAACCCCTTTGAACGAAGTTGAGAGTCGACCGGTCTTCATTAGCCTGCAATCAAAATCTCCACCGACTCAGACTGAACAAACAAGGATCGATCCGATCATTTCAGATATTATAATTGGCTTTAATTAAACACACTTCGTTCTAATTAACTCTGAAATTTTAGCATGCTTTGGGACGCTGGTGTCTGATTTGATATTGTCAGTCCAGATGTCCTAATAAAATTCCGTCCTCCGCTCAAGACTTCAATATTCACTAAGAACAAAATGCAAATTAAATGTAAAACCCAAAGTATCGCCAAAGGTATAATCAAGAAAGGTGTCTCCAAACTTCTCACTTTTTTATTAGGCGGTAGTTAGAAAATGCAGATTACATCCTAACAAGACCTCGCCAGAATAATAGGAAACTTAACTCTTTGCTGCTCTAATTGAGCCGAACCCGAGGTGCTTTGGGAACGTGGTACCCACCCACCCCTGCTGTTCAGTCGAGGGTCGGAGCGGGGTGGGGCGCGGGCCGTCTCCACCTCAACGAGTGCGCTCTTCAAGGTGATTTCCCTCCATTTGGGACCAAGCCCGGGGCGGGGGGGGGGAGGGGGGACGGGACGCCGGGGAAGGTCCCGAGTTTGCAACCACTTCCCAGAGTGCAGAGACGGCAGGATCGCCAAGAGCCTGAGACCATGTTCTCCTTGTCAAACGTAAAGGAAATCGACTATTTGGACAGATGCTCTCCACTAATTTAGTTAGAGGGAGGGGGATACTGGTGCCCCCCCCCGGCCTTTTTCGTATAATCCAAGGACCAAGCACGATCTCCCTCCCCCTGTCTCCTCTTAGAAAGCATTAGAGATACCCAGGGTCTTCATTCTTCTCGCGGCCGGCTTGTTGCCTTTTCAATAATTAAAACCTTAAAAGCTGGCCCACCACCAGCGAAGTTACATGACAGACTTTCTTGGACGAGCCTATTAGAGAGGCTTGATGGCTCCCAGATAGTTTAGTTGGGTAAATGTCATTTGTTTGTTGACTGGGGAGCTTCCGTCCACCTCGGAGCGAACGCCCGCGCCTGCACCGACCCATTCTTTCTTAAAAAAGCTGCCCTCTTTAAAAAACACGGCTAGCCGGGAAAGACACTCGCGTTTTGTCCACCTCCAACTTTTATTTGTTTGCACGGGCGCTGTGTGTGCCGGGGCCCCTTCCCCACCCCACCCCGCCAATCATGGAGTCACTTGAAGGTGGTGTCCATCGCACACTGGAATTAAAATTAGAATAAATCAGAGCGAGGGGCAGGGTGGGGGTGGGGCGGCGGGCGGGCGGGCGGGCGCGCGCGTTTTGAACGCACACTATTTGCATTTTCTTTAGTATATTGAAATGAAGCGAGAACCGCTGGGCGGCTTGGCTGCCCAGAGCATAGCTGGGGGCCATGCAGAAATAAAAACAGAGAAAGAAAAGAAGAAAAGGAAGAAACGGGCTCCTTTTCTAGACTATTAATAAGCAATTTGTCCCGCTGAAATTTACATTGCAAAGTGGGGAAGGGAGACGCGGGGGGCGGGGGGCGGGGAGAAGCACCCAGGCCATCAAGGCGTACGTCTGCCGCCTTCAGCTGTACCAGCGCTGTCCAACGTGGACGGACGGAGAGATAAATGGATGGGTTTACTCTTCTCCCCAAAAGTGATTTATGGGAGCTGTTCGAACTTTCCTTCCTCATCTAACTCTTGGGCAGGGTCCCGCTGCACATGATGAGCTTGGCCCATTTATTTGCATATGCATGATCAAGCTGTTCTCCACCTTTCCAGGGGTGGGCGGGGTGGGGGGGGTTGTTGTCACCCAGACCATCCCTACCTCCCCGTGTCTCTTTCTTTGGAACTCGCGTGTGGACGGAAGGGTTGCTTCAAACGCCGCTCTCCACCCTTAAGGCGCAAGGATCGTCGCTTCGGAAAGTCTAATTGGAGCAAGTCTGAGAAAGAAACGCGGACTGTCTTGGGTAAACAACAAGTGACAGGATTCTTCCTCTTCTGTCCCCCCCCCCCCCCCAGCTTCCCCGCCCTCGCAACAAAATCTTCCCTTCGGTTTGGAAAGAGGGGAAACTGGGGAGGGGGGAAAGAGAAGTTTGCGAGGCCAAACAGCGGGTAGAGCCTGCCACCTACAGGACGCTCGGCGCTCCCTGGCAAATCGGCGCGTGCTCCTATTAGAGCCTTCTTCAGATCCTGACGGCTGTTTAAGTCACTTATCAAAATTACCCAGCTATTTCTTCGTGCCATTTTGCTTATGAAACATTGATTGCTGGTTTATTTGAACTTTTTTTAAAAAAAAAACCCGCTATATTAAAAAGAAAGGAAGAAAGGCAAATCAACATCCATTTCCCACTTTCCAGATATTAATAATAATAAAAAAGAAGCGCGTTGCCATTTTTAGACCTTAGATTAAACGGTATGAAATGTAAAGATAATACAATTTGATTTGTTAATCTAACTCTGCGATTTGAGAGTTGATGTCCCCAAAGAGCAGGCAAGCCTTTTCTCTTTATTTATTTTTATTAAAACATCAATCTGCGCTGGAGCTGGGTGAACTCAGTTTCACCTAGAGAACATAAAATTCTCCATACCAAGGAAATAAGCACCTTTCATAAATCAACAGTATTCCTGACAGATCGATCAATTTTTGGTTGTTAATCCGAAAGGAGGAGTTTTAATTGCTTCCAACCTGGGTTTTCTCTCCCCTCCCCACTCCACTTTCGTTCAAGCCCTTTGGCGTTTCCAAACCTTTTCAAGTACTCCCAACTCGAAGTTTGAGGATTTGGATGGAAAACAAAAGTCACACCTTTCCAGCCAAAATCACCTCCCACGTCGCCCAGCAACAAGAGCGCCACATGCCCTTTCTGAACCCATTTTGGGGGGGGGGTACCCAGAACAACCTCTCCCACAAATGCCACTTCCTGCTGACAAGACTGTCAGCAAAAAAGACGGACGCGCGCCCCCGCAACTCTGCCACCATGCGTAAAAATGACAGAACGGGGAATTTAAAAAAGAAAAGAAAAGAAAACCATCCCGAAAGCAGAATCAAAACAAACCCGAACGAAAGGAACGAACAAATCATTCGGGCTGCTTGCGCAGCGAAAGCAGCTTTGGAGGCAGCGGCGCCCAAAAGAACCTCCCGCGTCTTCAGGCTCGCTTCGTGCCTGAAACAAATCCTGGATCGGGGGAAATTGACAGCAGGCGCGCCGCCCTGCCTGATCAATCTGCCCCCTAGCCTAACTGGAGTCAGCGCAGGACCCGAGAGCAAGTCAGGGGGTTTCCTTTTCTCCAACCCCAATGACACCCCCCTTCCTTGATCCAGCCCCACTCCCCGGGCAACTTTGCCCCTTTCTTTCCAGAATCAGGAAGACACCTGAGACTGAAGACCCCACAGAGAGGGAAGGGGGAGGGAGGAAGAGAGAGAGAGAGAGAGGAAGCAAGCGAGCGAAATGCAGTAGTAATGGGACTCGCAAAACCCAATCGCTTACCTTTCACGGCTAATTAGGCAACAGACAGGTTTGTTTGGGTTCACAAAGGAGGCTAGGAGTGTTTATTGTGGGCGCAAAGCTGGGCTTGAGGATTGTGTGTGATCTGGGCTATTTAATACATTACTTACCCTACGACAGTCTCGGGAAAGCTCTACGGGGCAAAGGGATGTGAGACAAGCGCAGCAGTGCGCAAGCGCCCCCCCCCGCCCCGCGAGCGCGCAACCCCGGGTTGAGACGAGGCGGGGGGGGCAGGGGGGAGCGCCAAGCGAATGGGACTTGGCGGGGGCGGGATGGAGGGAGTGGAAGCGTCTCTCTCTCTCTCTCTCTCTCTCTCTCTCTCTCTCTGTATGTGTGTGTGTGTTGGGCAGCGCGCGAAGTGATCCACCGCCTGGAGAAAGTTGGGCGGGAGGCAGTGCCTCCTGCGCCCGAGACCGACGGATCCCCCCCATCCCCCGGCCGCCCCCGCTGGGGTGATCAGCACTCGGACAGCGGACAGGAGGGCGCGGACCGAGCGTCGCCCATCTGCGCCTCGCTTAGAGAAGGCCCTCTGCAGAGGCGCTGGGGTGGGAGCAGCGGGGGGGGGCAGAGGGGGGTGGCATCTCGGAAACTCTGGGCGGCCAGGCGACACTTTCCATCCCTTCCTGTGGTACTCATAGTGTGAGTCGGGAGGGGGCGAGGAAGGCAGGCCAGGGGGCCTCTCCCCAGAACCGCCTGGGCTTCTTAAGGCCTTGGCTCCCGTCGGGCTTCTCAGCCACGATTGAACCAAAGGGTGATAGTTTTCCCGGGCTGATTAACCCGGGCTGAGCGGATGGGCTGCCGAGTCTGTGGTGCGGAGGGATGGAGAGGCGCAGGGCGTGGGGCGGCGGTGGGCGAGGAAGAGGCCCCGAGGTGGCTTTATTTACGCGCCATTTAAAACGCGGAGGAAGGAAGGAAAGGCCCCAAGTTTCCAGGAAAGGCATTGCAAGATTCCCCCCCCCCGCCGACGGCGCGCTTTTCTGCCCCGCGACGGACGAGGTTTCTCTTCCCATTCATCCTCCCCATTCTCCCCATCCCAGACGTGTCCAGGAATGCCCCAAGGTCCAGTTCGAACATTTCTTCAGCCGAAGTTTCTCTCCCTTTAAAAAACAAAAACAAAAACGATCTGGTTTATTAACGCAAGTTCCCTGTTTCCGAGAGCTTTTTATCCCGGGTTACCCGGGCTTTGGCCCAAAGCCTCCCCCCCCCGCCTCCGCCACCCGTCTTAGAAGCGCTGATCTGGCCCGTCTCAGGGGCCGTTCTGCAGCGCGACGTCTCCTCGGGAGTCGAAGCAGCTCGGAGACGCCAGACCCACGGAGAGCGAGTGATCCTCCTGGAGGATCCCTGCGTGTACCCGAAGATCGCCGCCCTCGAAGACCCGCAGGGGGGGACCGCTCGTGCGCCCCTCTTCCATCCCCAGGAAGGAGGCTGGGGCTGCCGGGGGAGGGTGCCAGTGGGGCGAGTCTGGGACGCGGTTTCGGGGGAGAACGAAAGAGACCGTCCGAGGAGCCTCGCCAACCCGGCCGGCTTCAACCGGCAGGCAGGGGGAAGGACGGGGAGGCCGCCGGGCACGGGCTTGGCTTGGGCTGTGGCGGCAACTGGTGGCCTTGTGCCAGCCCTGGCAACCGGGACCTTTGAACAGCGCCCACGCACGGAGGCCAGTCGCCAAGGGGGCTTCTCTGTGTGTGTTGGGGGGGGGGAAAGAAACGTACAAATCGGTCAGTTTTCCACGTTGAGTTTCCCTTCTTCCTTAAGAGCCAGCCAAGTCAGATGGAGCGAGGAAGGTGACAAGGTCGCCCCTGAAATAGCGAGACGGGAGAGATCCTTTAGATCCGGAGGGTTGGTCACTCGACCGGAAATACCCAGATACTAAATTCATAATTACTTGCAGATAAGCCCCGTCGATACCAAAAGATGTCATATCCAGGTAAACATGGCTTTAGAAGACGGCAAAAATCGATTTTCTCACTTTTAAGTGGCTACAACGAAACTGTACGGCGGAAACAGCGGAGGCAGAACTGAACACCTCGCGGCTCGGTCCCGGTTTCTCTTTGTGCCGGGAACCTTAAACACGCTCTAACGGGGACCTTAGTTAACAGGATTCCACTCACCTCCCCAAACCCGAATCAACTAACTTTTAAGCTAACGTGTGAACGGCCAAGTTGCATGATACCTTCAAAACGGAGCTACACAAAAGTTACAGGCACATTCTTGAAATTTAGTTCTTCAGCGGGCAGTATGAAGTGACTGTCAAATGTGGCCGTTGTTGTTGTTGTTGTTGTTGTTGTTAACCATTCAAATTCTGGGATGAGTTCGGTTTAGATACCTCAGTTTTAGTGACTTGTAAGAGTATGTGGTTTTTCTTTTACAGTAATCTCGAAAAATAAAAGTACAGTCAGAATTTCGAAGAAAATTATCACATTTTTGTTTCTTCTTCTAAATAAATTATGGTAATGAACACTACAGCACATGTTTCTTAAGCCATGTGTGGCCGCGTTACACAAATTCCATTATTTCTTAAAGGAAAAGAGACATGGTTTATACCGAGGTTTTGTTTTCTTGAGTGTGGATTATACCTATAAATCGATCTTTTGTCCCTGTGTCTCCCCCTGAAAAGAACCAGAATGACTTACCATTTAAAACAAAAAGATGAGTCAGGACGCATTTCCATCCACCTCGAACTTGCTCGTCCACCAACCACCTGTTGCACTTTTAATGACAGGTTCAGTTTGACCACATTTTATTTTGATGGCAAACACCCACACTCCCACAAACACCCACACACCCACACACATCCACACACCCACCCACACTCATCCCCCCTCTTTTACCTCAGGATTAAGAAAGTGGCATTTCATCCACGTTTGCATAAATAAAATCTTTTTCTTTGTATTTTTTGCAAGACAACTGACTCACAGTGCAACCTTATTAATAGCTATTCAAAAGTAAGTCCCATTGAAGGAAGCCCTACTGATCTGCATAGGATTTACTTCTAAGTAGACATGTCCAGGATTGCAGTGCCTGTAAATTTCTATATCATTCTTTATTTTTACCAGCACAGTACAGGAAAAGCCCGTGTATTTTAATTAAAAAAATTATAGTCTGCCTCAAAGTTGCTGACAATAATAAAATACAAAGAAAACCAAACTTCACTCAATACATCCTAATAAACCAATTAAAGGTGCAACAATGAACAAGAAATATTGGCATGGCCAGTTGGAGTCCTTTTGAGTTAACAAATGAGCTTCAATATCAGTGGCCTCTCTTCCTGCTCACAGAATGAAAATGAAGAGGGAGGTAGTCTGGTTTCCTGTAGCAGGGAGTTCCAAAGCCAGGAAGCAGCCACTTCTCCTGCATGCCTTCTTCATGGGACTGTTAAACCATAGGCAGTCTAATATGGAAAAATGTGGCCTTTCAAATAGCTTGGTCTCAAAGTATATAGAGCTTTAGAGGAGGAGCTAATCTGAGAGGCAAACTCTTAGAAATTCCCAAGGAATTAGCCATGTTAATATTTTGAAACACAAACAATGAAGAGTTTTGTGGTGCTTTATTTATTTATGCTTTTATTTAATGCCATCAATGTACATAGCTTTGTCCAAAAAGTTAAAATGGAATAAGAAATCTCTGTGGAAAGGTGCACAATATAAAACAGCAGGACAGCAAATAAGAAGAGAAGGCGGCCATAATCATCATACAAAAGGCTACAAATGAAGCAAATAATTTAAGCTACACAATTCAAATATGAACAAAAGGCATACAGTAATAAAACTAAATAGAATCAAAAGCTTCTGAAAAGAGATGGGAGGTTTAAAAGAGATTTAAATGAGATTCAGATTACTAAATAAGGGAGCAGCCTGCAAATTTTCAAGATGATTCCAAGCATGGGGTGTAGTGAGAGTAAAAGGATAAAGAAACATTATAGAACAAGACACCCTCAAACGAGTAAGAAGCATGGAATTAATGAATTATTCCAGTGCTGCCCAGTCTTTCCTTGTAATAATTATTGTTTTAGGATTCCAGATTCCCTAGGATAAGCTTAATTTATGTTCTTATACTGGGGACGTGGTGGTGCTGAGGGCTAAACCGCAGAAGCCTGTACTGCAGGGTTAGAAGACCAAGCAGTCGTAAGATCGAATCCACGCAACGGAGTGAGCGCCCGTCGCTTGTCCCAGCTCTCGCCAACGTAGCGGTTCGAAAGCATGCAAATGCCAGTAGATAAATAGGGACCACCTCGGTGGGAAGGTAACAGCATTCCGTGTCTAAGTCGCACTGGCCATGTGACCACAGAAGATTGTCTTTGGACAAAACGCTGGCTCTATGGCTTGGAAATGGGGATGAGAACCACCCCCTAGAGTCGAACATGTCTGGACAAAAATTGTCAAGGGGAACCTTTGCCTTTACCTTTTATGTTCTCATACTATGTGGAATTTATAAAATATGTGGCATATGCTTCCGCAACATGGCTGGATAGCTCAGTAAGTACCCGTCTGTGGACCCAGAGATCAGGCGTTGGATTCCTCACTGTGCCTCCAGGCCAGTGTGTGTGGCCTTGGGCAACCTGCACAGTTCCAGGATGCCCTCATAAGGAACGGGATAGTAAACCACTTCTGAATGCCCTCTACCTAGAATACCCTGCAACAGGGTCAGAACTGAGCTGACAGCACAACATTATACATGATAGTTCTGGAAAGCAAAACTTTTTGAAACTTAGTAAATACCTGATGAAAATATTGGGCCGATTACATATGCCTACATCTTAGTTTGTTGTACCTGTCTCTTTGTGACACTTTCATGGAGCTCATAAAGCCGGAGCTGCAAGACTTGCTAGATCTCATTCAGACCCATAGAAATACAAAGCCCCCCCCCCGAGCTGTAATCAGCAAGACTATAGAGAGAGGGCTAATGCAAGCCCAGTTCTTCAGAACCTTTGGGTTCTTTGGGATAGGTTTATACACCATCCCCACTGTATCCTTGACCATACCTTTTTATTATGTCTCATATAAAGAAAAAGCTGCCATTCATTTCTATGAGGAAAACATGGGCTCATGGTTTCTCTTCCTAACTCTTTGGTGGCTCTGACTCCAGCCCTCTAATGAGAGGGACTCAGAGGATACAATGTGTTTCTGAGCAGAAGGCATTGTGTCCCAGAGTGATAGGATAAAAAATATATATATACACACCTACCTTTGCCTCTCACATTTACAGGAACCATATGAATGTGGAATAATATGAAAGAACCTTTGTCTTCTTACTGAACCTTGTTCTAGCCAGCATGTTCTTTACATTCTTAACTGCAGTGGTGGCAGCAGCAGCAACAGCAGCAATATCAGTTATGACATACCTAAAATTTGCTTATTTAATTAAAGGCAACACTTTCACTGACTATAGGTTAGTCATCAGAAGGTTGATATACATGCCAGATACTGAAGGAAAGTAAAATGTAAGGAAAGACAACCAGGATAAGCCAGGGCTTACTGATAAGACATAAGGAAGCATTTTAGTGTAAAACCAGTGGAATAGCACTGGATCATGTGAGGGTATTCCCAGGATAGGGAGTTAAAAGAGAAGAAAGCCCCACATGAACATATCTGGGGAATAAATAGGATTATCTTAAAATTAGGAGGATGAACATATAGAGAAATAAGAGAAGATAGATATACTGTGGATCACATCATTTGATGTAAGCGTGTGAAATTAAAAGAGAAAATAGAAGAGAAGAGAAGCTAGCATAGAACAAGCAGGTAATTTGAGCAACCAGAAGTAGAGACAGAATAGCATTTATGAGAGAGAAGAACTTGAGTAGATGCCAAACAACCAAGAAGAAGTTACAGTTGTAACTGAGGGGAGCTAATGAGAGCACAAACCAAGATGTAGTAACAGCATCAAAGAAATGTCATAATTCACTTCTATTCAGCTGAAAGTGGCAAGACAGGTAGAGAAAATATCTTCATCCTCATCCTCAACTCCAAGACCGCCAGCCTTGGGGAGACTAATAAACAGCAGCTTTATCCACAGCAAGAAGTGGTGACGTTGCAGTGGGAGGAAAAGCCGGAAGCTCAGATTTAGCAGAGTGAAGATTGGGATAATGGAGAGGAGAGGAGAAATAGAGATGATGCAAAAGAAAAAGAAGTAAGATCTAGTAAAGCCAGGAGGACTGTAGAGCATTGCATGGAGGCGGTGTGTTACAGTTCTTCATCACAATAAGGGGAATAGTAATATAGAGAAACCTCCCACTTGACTCCATGTAATCATTTCTTTGTAGCGAGAAAGTTCTTATCAGGCCCAGGTGTTTGGTCACCATTTGGGTTTCTGGACTGTGCCTTAGGTTCGACATTTGAAACTACCCTGAGAAGAGCAGTTGTGAAAGCTGACAAGAAAAACTTCTTCACCTACAGTAGTTATTTGTATTATTCTTGTCAAAATGTGCTTCTGGTCCCATCCAGTTCTTTTTTAAATTGCTCAACACAACAGCGAACAATTGCCTTCATGTTGATAAATTATTGCACCTGTGAAATGGAACCATACGTACACTGTGGTACAGTATCTTAAAGCCAAGCAGGAATGTTTTACAGTGTGGACTCTGTATTTTACTTCATATGTCTGAAGAAGTGTACTTGCCTATGAAAGCTCGTATTGAAATATAAGTTAGTCTTTAAAGTTACACAACATTTTTGTCTTCATTATTTTTAATTATTTTTTCTGGGTTTTACCTGATCTGCTTGCACAGACTAACACAGCTTCCTCATCTAAAACTGAATTGAGAGACACAGTTTAATTATGTCAGCACAGTGTAGCAGTGTCAGGCTGTTCTATCCTCATGCCACTTTACATTTTGAAGAGGTGATGAACTGATTTTCAAATACATGGATATAACTTTTGATTCATAGTGTCATTAAATGACAAATAACTTCTAAGGGGTTTCAAGCATGAAAAATTAACTACAATCCCAAAAGAATTCAGGGTTGTGTCCAATATATTTTCACATTTCTAGCTCATTTAAGTTGGGAGTGGCCATCGACTCATTAAGTGGGAGAAAGCAAGACTGGAAAGAAATGGGACCAGACTCATCAGATTATCATCTATCAAAGGCCACAGAAAGTGGTGTACATTTTCTATATTGATTTAATTAATTTTATATTCTAGGACATATCTTTTGTACATTAATGGGAAAATTAATGTTTATTTTCCTATATGGAAATGAAAATTTCTGTATAAAATAAAATTAAAAAACCTTGTACAAAGTGAGAATCAGGCGAGTTTTGTCCCCCTCCCACCCAACAATTCACCTGCAAGTTCTGTAGATAAACATAACATCTGAAACTTCTCCCAGATTTTAGGTACTAAAGTACTCTGCATGACTAGTAACAAGGAATGTCTCCAAATGATTTATTCAGGTAGAGTAACTCTGTTCCCCCAGTAATTTCCAGTGTCATTTATTGGAAAAATCAGCTTCAACCATAAAATGACAAAACAAAACAAAAGATGATGATGATTTGACCTGATCTGAAAGGTAATGAAAGCTCACAGGAACCAAAGCATGAAGGAATGCGTTTGGGACCTTTAGGGGGCTGGGAGTTCAAAGGAATTGTTGAACAGGAAACATGTATGTGGGGTGTGTGGGGGTGTGTGTGGGAAGGATGACAGTGGCAAACCAGTGTTCTCTTATATCAGGAAGTATTGTTTTAAGCAGATACTGCTGTGGGGTACTTCTGTTTAATGGTTTAATTGTTCACAAAGCAGAATATTCCCCTATTAAACCTTCTAGCAGCACTTAGTCCACAAAGAGACACAGACGAATTAAT
Organism: Pogona vitticeps; assembly: GCF_051106095.1. NCBI lineage: Eukaryota > Metazoa > Chordata > Lepidosauria > Squamata > Agamidae > Pogona > Pogona vitticeps. The sequence goes on from NC_135785.1 coordinate 76,535,553, forward strand.
TATATCGCATTCATTTCTCAATGCCATATATTATACCAATTGTTTTCTCTGTGTATGTATTTGTCTCTGTGTTTGGTTGTTTACGATTCATGCTCAATATGTTGCCAGTTCCAATGAGAAAGGGGAAAAGATCACTTTGGTCTTTCATTTGACTCAGTGCCCATGAGGAAAGAGTTAGATTCTTATCTGTTCCCTGGTGTTGTGGACGTTATTTCTGTTCTATCGTTTCCATGTGTGCTTAGAAAGAAGTCAGTATGTAATCATTTATTTATTTATTTATTTATTTATTTATTTATTTATTTATTTATTTATTTATTTATTTATTTATTTATTTATTTGTTTGTTTGTTTGTTTGTTTGTTTGTTTATTGTTTATTTTATTTTCTTTACACAGAAAAAAGCAAGACAAATAAGAAACAAGGGAAAAAGAAAGGAAAAAAGGAAAAAAAACTAACCCTCACATAAAACTAACCCCTCCCCCGTTTGGAGTCAGAGACGCCAGCTTCGTTAATCCCTCTGCTTCCCCAATTTCATTTCCAGTATATACTGAGTAGATATACATGCATCATAAACTTTGCCCTACACTCCTGTCTTCTTCTGGGCCCAAGAATATATTAGTTCCCAGCTTTGTTTTACATAGTCTCTTGGTTGTTCCCATAGTGCTTCTGATAGAGTGTCCAGTTCTGCTGTATCCCATAGCTTCTTTAACAGCTCTTCTATCGTCAGAACCTCTTCGGTTTTTCATTTTTGGGCCCAGAGTAGTCTAGCTGCTGTGAGTATATATATAAGACAATGCTTCAATTTATTATCATTGATACCTGTACCTGATATGACATTCAATAATGCCATTTCAGGTTTTAGATCTAATTTCTGCTGAGTATTTTCTTTTGCTACGTCCCATACCTGTGTCCAATAATTTTTGACCTTTTCACATGTTCACCACATATGATAATAAGTTCCTGCATTCTTTTTACACTTCCAGGATATATTGCTATTACCCTCTGATATTTTTGCTAATCTTACAGGTGTGTAATGCCATCTTTAGAATATTTTAAGGATATTTTCTCTAAGATTTTCTGGTTTAAGCATCTTTTAGCTTTCTTTCCACATCTTAGTCCAGTCATCAAGATCCACACTGTATCCAAAATTGTTTGCCCATTTTACCATTGTCTCTTTCACCCTCTCATCCTGTAAATCATATTCTAATAAGTATGTATACATTTTTTAATTATTCCTTCATCCGTATATATCCACAATGTATCCACTTGTACTTTACCCTCAAAGAAACCCACCGTCCTATCTTTTTTGTATCTTGATTCTAATTTTATCATTGACCACCAGTCAACAGCTACACACATTTTTTCAAGCTCTTGTTTGTCCTTTATCTTCTGCTCTTTAGTTAACAGATTTTCATATGTGGTCATCATTTCTTTCTGGTTCAGGGCTTTTAATGTAAATGCTTCTATAGGTGCCACCCACAATGGGATTTTCTTATAAGTTTGTGCTTGAAAAATAATTTATTTATTTATTTATTTAACTTATATGCTGCCCACTCTCCCCAAAGGTCTCTGGGCGGCTGATAACAATTAAAATACAATAAAAATACAATAAAAAGATAAAACAATTAAAATACAATTAAAATAGATACTCTAAAAATTGCCACCAAGACCCACAGTTGATATTATTTCAATTAAAAGCCTTCTGGAACAGGAAGGTTTTGACCTGGCGCCAAAATGTCATCAGTGTCGGCGCCAGACAAATCTCAATCAGGAGGGTGTTCCATAGTCTGGGGCAGCTGCCGAAAAGGCCCTTTGTCTACAAGCCATTCCTCTTACCTCCTTGAGGGAGGGCTCTTTCAAAAGGGCCTCCTAGCTAGATCTTGGAGCCTTGAGGAACCCCATGACATAAACACCATGGGGCAGAGCAACTGTCCCCCAGCACCACCCTCTGGACATGGTCAGCCAGGCAGGAGCAGAACCACCATAAAGCGGTGTCCCCAACTCCCAACCCAGTCAGCCTATCCAGAAGGACACCATGGTCGATGGTATCGAAAACCACTGAAAGGTCCCGGAGTATCAACAGGGTCACATTCCCCCGTCTCTCTCCCAGCAAGGGTCATTGTATAGGGCGACCAAGGTAGTCTCCATACTAAAACCCAGCCTGAAACCTGATTGAAATGGATCCAGAAAATCCATTTCATCCAGCAGCGCTTGGACTTGCTTGGCCACAACCCGCTCCAACAATTTGCCCAAATGTGGGAGGTTCGCCACTGGTCAGTAGTTAACCACCAACCTTGGGTCCAGGTTAGGCTTTTTAAGGAATGGCTGAATTACCACCTCTTTCAAGGTGGTAGGGACCACTCCCTCTCTCAAAGAGGTGTTCACAGCCTCCTGGACCCAGGTGTGAACCCCCCTAAAGATCTTTCAATTAGCCAAGATAGGCAAGGGTCAAGCGGAGTGGTGGTAGAACGGACAGATCCAAGCACCCTGTCCACATCTTCAGGTCTCAACAATTGAAACTCATCCATTAATACTTGACCTAAGCACGGCGCACTGGTCACATCCTCTGATTCTGCAGTTACGGTGGAGTCCAACCCACTGCAAATCTGAGCAATTTCCCCCTCAAAGTGAATGGCAAACATTACAGCAAGCTGATAAGCCGTCTGGGACCTCCACTGGATTTCCCGGTTGAAGAAGATCCCGGACCACCCAAAACAGCTCTGCTGGACGACATTCTGAGGAAGCAATACGGCTGAAGAAATATTGCTGTTTCGCCAGCTGTATTGCCACGAAACAGGCCTGATAATGGCCTGTAAGTCGTGTTTTAATCGGACTCCATCCAATAAGTGGATTTCACCCCAGCAAAATGTCTCTTTGTCAGTTCAGGGGTAGACTGCTCAATGAAGTCTAAATGGGTCTGTCTGTTGCACTGTTCTGCCATGAGTAGTAGCAGCAGCAGCAGAAATAACAACAACAACAACAACAACAACAACAACAACAACAACAACAACAACAACAACAACAACAACAACAACAATGTATTATCAAGTTGATTCCAACTTATGCCAATCCATTCCAGGGTTCTCTTGGCAAAGAATACTCAGAAGCGGTTTATCATTCCCTTCTTCTGGAATTACCTTGGGACTGTGCAGCTTGCCCGAGGCTACGCAGGTTAGCTCTTCTCCGAAGAGGCACAGCAGGGAATTGAACTCTCAACCTCTAGCTTTGCAGCTAGATACCTAATTCACTTAGCTACCTAGTACACAGAAGACTATTTAGCCTCTCCTCTTTAATCTACCAATTTTCCAGTATTTTCTTGACTACTTTCAACCTTCAGAAGTCTTAAAGGTTTGTTCAAGTAATTGTCCCTCTTTTCCTGAAAGAGAGCATTAGCAGAAAACTCCCTATATCAGCCTGTCTATGTTTTACAATTTCCAGGGAGGTCTTTTTCTCTGCCCCACCACTCTCAGGCAAGGGTGGCCACAGAAGTTTTCTCATGAGAGGCAAAGTGGTATGTTATCATAATTTATGTGTGTAATGTGCACCAGTACAACACATCACATTATATGTTCTTTGAATAATAAAGAAATGTAGGATTCTGGTGGGCAAGTGCACTCTCCCCCATGGGCATCTATTCCCTCACACATACTTTCTGTGAGGACAATGATATAATCTTCTCATAAGGTAGCTTATAGATCAAAGCGAGGGTCCCTCTCCCCAGAATTTCAGGGAGGTGCCCTCATCATGAGCATTCTGTACCTTGAACCCAGGCTATACAATTCCATTCTTGCTCCCTCCCTGCTGTTCCTAATCTCACTATTATTACTACTAGTAGTACCAACAGTACAATAAATATTATATTCGGGATGTCACGATGATTCTAAGACTATAGCATAAATTGCTGCTATGTTATGGTGTGACCCATATAGGTTGCTCTACAGAGCAGCATAGGATCCTGTCTTATATACCTCATCAGAGTGATGGTCCATTTACCTCAGTAGTACTCTATTTATATTGACTGGCAGCTGCTCTCTTGGGTTGTTGAGAGAGGCATTTCTAAACCATAGTTGGAGGTACCATGGGCTAAATCTGTACTATTATGCACAAACGCATGGAGTACTCTACTTTGCCTCTCTTCTCTACCAAGCTATTCTCCCATCCCTTTGGTGAAATAGCAACTATCCTAGCAGATCTTCCTGACTTTATGAAGCATCTTAGGGCTGGCAAGAGCTGAGGAATTTGCAGGGCTTTCAGTGAGTTAATTTGACCAAATAAATGGTGGTGCTGTAGGACAACGTTAAGTTGGCTCTAGCTTCTGTTCTATTCATTTACCACTACAGTTAAAAAACAGAGTCCTTTCTCAAAGTTGGAGAACCAATAGAAAACTGTTCTATTGTTCTTGTCTATCATCTTTTGGAAGATACTATGCATCTGATAATCTCTAAGACTGTCAGATATGTCCAACGTCAGAAACCATGTTGTTATATGTGTGTATAGCATAGCCCCTAATAGCAAATTTTGAAAAAGTTAGTTTTTAAGACTCTAATTCTGGCCAACACAGAATCCTGGAGGATTCTGGAGAGTGTAATCAAAAGCTAACTTTTAAAAGCTCTGCCTGACAGCCCTTGAAAAACGAACAAATTTGGATGTAGATGGAACTATGGCGTGACTAAAAATGCTGTAGAACATTTGCCTGTACAGTCATTGCTAATATTGAAAGACATGGAGTAAAGCATAGCCAATTGCTGCTGATTGCCAATATATGTGGTGGTGGTCCTGATCCAAAGAAATTTAGCTACTGCTGGAGATTTTCTCTACTCAGAAGCAAAAATGGCCAAAAAACAAAAACAAAAAACAACAAAAAACAACCCAACCCAAAACAAAACAAAAACCCAAAAACCATGCCATTTATCTATATTTAGTTGAATGGAAACATGGGGGAGAAGTATACTATAGGGATCCAGTGTCAGAGGGCATCTCGGGGGCATCTCTTTCTTTGCTATCAAGTTCTGTGCAGCGGGCCATGCTTCCTAATGGGCCTTCAATCCTCTCCTCTGGTTTTGATAGCAGGCGAGAGGCACATGTGTTCTGTCTAAACAGCAAATACAGCCAGCCTTGGAGAAGCCAGTGGGGTTATCTGTCCATTCCTTTTTTTGTCACTTTTGCGTGCTTCATCCTCTATCAGCAGTTTTCCTCCTTTTGTGTTTTAATTTTACTCTTACTTCTACCTTGCAGGATGTCAGGATGGCTTCATTCAGTGCTGAAACTGCACACTCCAACTCTGCTGGGATGCTAGAGAACTGAGCAGTCAAATTTCCCCTTGGTACGTGCCTCTTACCTTTGCAGTTTTCATTCCTCTATCAGCCCTGAAGCAACTTGTCTGCTCCCAAATCAGAGCCTTCCTTATGACAGTGTAGATATTTGCTACTCCCTTTTGGGGGGGGGGTGGAGGAGGCAGACTGCAAATGTACTGTGAAATCCAATGAAAGAATCAGCAGGGCAAACAGTTGATCTCCATTTTAACTTCGGTTACCTTCACACAGAAAGAGTAAGGTTGTTTTTTTAAAAAGGCTTATTTGTTTACTCATGACAGTGCTGGGTGTTTTAATTTTTAATGGCTTGAAGAGGCTCAACTTTAAGGAGAATAGGAAAAAAACAGGGTCTTGTGACTTGTCAAACAGCTCTTCGAGTTGCAACCAATATTAATAATGATAGTTATTATTTGGAATAGTGCATAAAAATATGCAGAGTTGAAACATACCCTGTTTCCTCGAAAATAAGACCTAATCTGAAAATAAGTCCTAGTATGGTTTTTCAGGATGCTTGTAATATAAGCCCTACCCAAAAAATAAGCCCCAGTTAAGTGAAACCCTGCCCTCCACCATTGTGCAGCAACCAGAAGAAGATGACATGACTGTATTTGAAATAAATGTAGATGAAAAAATTAAAACATCCCCTGAAAATGAGCCCTAATGCATTTTCTGGAGCAAAAATTAATATAAGACCATGTCTTATTTTCGGGGAAACACAGTAGATAGAAGCTGTGCATAGACTTGCAATCTAACACGGACCATGAAGAAGCTGCAGAGGAGAAACAAGTTGAAGTTATTTTACATACGTGGTCATTTACATTGCACAATATTTCCTACTTTTCCTTGTTTTGAATTGACCACCACATTTCTTTCAGCATCTATCTTTACAGCCATTCTTTCTTACGTTGAATGGGAGGTGAGCAAAGGCTCATGATAGAAAAGGTCAGATTTCCAGAACCATGAAAAAGAAAAGTAATGTTGTCTCTCCCAGTGTTGAAGGTTAAACATTTTAGTGAAAAGTGTCAGGGATGTAAGAGGACATTGACTGAAACAGTGGCCTGCTTTCCTTAAGTAACTGTCTTTGTGCCACAGTCCTGAATCCCCCAGCTTAAAGCCCTACTGGAAATAAGGTCACTGGGTGAGAGGTCATGTATCAGGTGACCACAAGTTCAAGTTAAAATGTGGCAGCAGTGCTCACCAGGGACAAAGCAAGCCAAAAATCACACACACACACACACTTACTTCACTAGCAGTCATAGAGTTCTGTCAGGCATAACAGAAAATAAAGATTGGTTCTCTTTGTGCATCAAAAATTAAAATGAGAGTGGGAGCTACAGTAAATGTTTGCCCCAGGCTTGTTTGCTAGTGGGAAAGTCTTATGGTCTGCTTCTAGAGACAGCCAAAATGATGAAAGAACGTTTTAAAAAAGAATATGGCATGTATTGAATTTAAATATTACTGACAGAACATGCTAATGACAAGATTATTAGAAAAGTCCCAGAGAAACAGTCATCTCAAGAAAACTTTTTTTTTTTAAAAAGTTTGGAATATAGTAGTGCTGATTTAGAAAGGATTTTTAACACACACATGTATATATTATTTACCAAAGTCTTACATAGCCTATCACTGCAGACAGCAGAGAGGATGAGGTTTTTAAACTGGTATGTATTAAATTTAAATTATCTGAATATTCCCTCAGAAATGAAAATGCCAAACAAATTTGCAAAATAGAGGAAAAGAGTTGTCTGTAGGTATTTGAAACTGAAACAGTGGGAGAGCTATCTGAAAACGCTATGGCTCTGCTAAAACAGACAGCACATTACAAGGAGACATGTAGATTTATTTAGAAATGAATCCCCATTTTGTATAGGATAGGATATAACTTCCCAGAATAGTGCCTTAGCTGCCCAGAATAGTTTCTTGCACTAATGGGTGCAGTATAAAAGACCGACCGACCAACCAACCAGCCAGCCAGCCAGCCCCACTTTTGTTCTTTCATTCCAGATCAATGAAAATGTAGTTCGCCCACTAGTCAGACGGCAGTGCTAGAGAGACTGTACTTCAGATTGAGAGGGAAAACTGTTTTCTGGACTGTGGTTTCAACGTTGCCTGTAATTCAGTTGCTAATAAATCCAACTAGAATAGGAGTGGGGAACTGCAGACATCCAAATGTTGTTGGACCCATCAGCCCCAATCAGCTTCATCAATGCATTTCTCTTCTTTTTTTTCTTCCATGTCTTTATTTTTTTTTAATCTTTATGTTGGAATTTTACTATCAACTGCAAACAAATATGCAATATAAAATACAAAATAAACTAAGATAAGAAAGAAAAAAGAAGAAATGAAGACAAAATGAAGGGAGAAAAAAAACTCCCCAAACTCTCCCCCCCCCCATGAGGACAGAGATTCAGACCTCGTTGCATCCCAAATTTCCCAAATTTCTAGAGAGCATTGAAAGCGAAAAAAGAAAAACAAAGCCCATCAATCATTTTGCCCTATCTTCAGATCTGTCCCTGGGCCCAAACATGTATTAAGTTCCAACTTTGTTTTGCATAGTCTCTTGGTTGATCTCATAGTGCTTCTGATAGTGTGTCTAATTCTGTAATGTCCAACAGCTTCTTCAGGAACTCCTCCATTGTAGGTATGTCTTCACTTTTCCATTTTTGGGCCCAGAGTAACCTAGCTGCTATAAATATGTACATCAAACAATATTTGATTTTCTTATCAGTAATTTCTGGCATAATATTTAATAGTGCTATTTCAGGTTTAAAGTTTAATTTCTTTTGAGTGATTCCTTTTATTATTTCCCACAACTGTAACCAATAACCCCTGGCTTTTTCACAGGTCCACCACATATGGTAATAAGTTCCTACTTTTTTTTTTACATTTCCAGCAGATATTGCTGCTACCTTCTGACATTTTTGCCAGTTTTGCAGGAGTGTAATGCCATCTGTAAAACATTTTGAGGATATTTTCTCTTAGATTTACTGGCTTAATCATTTTATAACAATCTTTCCACATCATTGTCCAGTGATCAATGTCAATATTATACCCGAAGTTACTTGCCCATTTTATCATCGTCTCCTTTACCCTCTCATCCTCCAGTTCATATTCCAGTAAGTATGTACTGTATACATTTTCTTTATTATTTTCTCATCAGCGTGGATCCACAGTTTATCTACCTGGACTTCACCCTCAAAAAAGCCCAAATTTCTATCTTTTCTATATCTTGATTCTAATTTATTCAATGACCACCAATCTGTTGCCACCCCTAGTTCCTCTAATTCTTGCTTACTGTTTATATTCTGTTCTCTGTTAAGTAATTCTTTGTAGGTTAACAACATCCCTTTCTGATTCAACACTTTCAACGTAAAGGGTTCTATAGGGGATACCCATAATGGAATTTTCTTGCAGGTTTGTGCTTGAAATTTATGCCACACTAGACCCAATTCTTTCCTTACAATATGTTCTGTAAAGTGTAATTTTTCCTTATATTTCCCATACCACACATATGCATGCCAGCCCATGCATAAGTCATGCCTTTCTAGTTTCAGTAATCTTTGGTTCACCAGAGTTATCCATTCTATTATCCATGTCATAGCACACGCCTTATAATATAATAACCAGTTTGGTAGTCCTACACTTCCCCTTTCTTTCAAATCCTGTAATAGCTTAAGTTTTATTCTTGGTTTTTTAGTCTTCCATAGACATTTTGTTGTCAGGTGATCCAATTCTTTGAAGTATTTAAAATTTAATAATATTGGTAGATTTTGAAAGAGAAATAAAAGTTTAGGCAAGGTAATCATTTTTATCATTGCAATTCTTCCCATCAGTGATAGTTGTAGCTTACTCCATTCTTCCAGGTTTTTCTGAATTTCCTTCTGTATTCTGAGATAGTTCTCTTTCATTAAGTTGCTGGGTTTTTTAGTGATGATGACTCCTAAGTATTAGATTTTTTGTACTACTTCAAAATTAATTTCCCTCATCAGTTTTCCAACTTCTTCTTTCTTTATGTTTTAATCATAACTTTTGTTTTTTTATAATTAATTTGGAGAACTGCCACTTGTCCATTATCTTCTATGATTCTCAATACTTCCTCTAGGTCTCCCTGAGGATTTTCAAGTATTATCAACAGATCATCTGCATAAGCTTGTACCTTGCATTCTTCGCCTCTAATTTTTAGTCCTTTAACTCTTTCATTGGCTCTTATCTGCCTATTTAGGATTTCCAGAGTTAATATAAATAAAAGCGGGGATAGCGGACAACCTTGTCTTGTGTCTTGTTCAATCGATATACTCTCCGTTAAATTCCCATTGATCTTAATCTTGGCTTCCTGCTTAGAGTATATTGCTTTAATTATTTGTAGAAATTTTCCTTCCACTCCCATTTTCCTTAGTTGTAGCATCATAAATTCCCAGTTGACATTATCGAAGGCTTTCTCTGCATCTAAAAAGATTAGCATCATCTGCTTTTCTGGATGTAATTCATAATATTCTAAAATGTCTATTATTGTCCTTATGTTTGATGACAATTTCCTTTTGGGGAGGAAACCTGTTTGGTCTTTATGTACTATTTCTCCCAATATCTCCTTTAGTCTTGAGGCCCAGATGGTTGTGAAGATCTTATAATCAACATTTAGTAGAGAGATTGGTCTATAATTCTTGATTTTGTTCTTTTCGGTCCCCTCTTTATGTATTAATGAGATATGTGCCTCTTTCCATTTATTTGGTATTACCCCCTTAGACTCGATATCTTCGGTTAACTTCTTAAATTGAGGAGTTAAGATTTCTTCAAACGCCTTATAGTATTCAGCTGGTAATTCGTCTGGTCCAGGGGATTTCCCACTTTTCTGTTTTTTCCAAGCCTCTTGAATCTCCTGCATTGTAATTGATTTGTTTAATTTCTCAAGTTGTTGGGAGTCAAGCTTCCATTTTGGAGATTTGTTGAGGTACTCCATTTGCTTCTCCTGCTCTACTTCTCTTTTCTTATAGAGGCCAGCATAGAATTTTACTATTTCTTTTTCAGTCTCCTTTTGCGTATAGATTTCCTTCTCTTGCTTATCCAATATTTCCGTAATTCTTGTTTTCTCTCTCTCTCTCTTTTTATTCTGTATGTTAACCATCTTCCTGGCTTATTTGCATTCTCAAAGAAGTTCTGTCTCGCACATTTTATTTTTTTTCTCCATCTCTTCTTGTTCTAACAGATTAATTTTATGCTGTAAAATATTTATCTTATTCAATAGACTCTTGTTAGTTGGGGACTTCTTTAGTTCCGTTTCCTCCCTTTTTAAGGACATGATCAAGGTATGATATTGTTTGTTCCTCTCCTTTTTCCTTTGTATATTATATTCTACTGCCCAACCACGAAAAAAAGCTTTCGCAGTGTCCCATATCACCGTCATCTCTGTGTCCTGGGGTTTATTTGTTTGGAAGAAGAATTTTAATTCCTTTCTAATTTTATTCAAAAAATGTTCTTCTCTCAGTAAATAGCTGTTCAACTTCCATGAGCCTCTTCTTAATGTTTGTCCTAAGCTCATCCATATTGGATTGTGATCTGCATATGTGTTTGGTAGAATATCGATTTCATTCACTTGATAAGTGAGTTCTGCTGAGATCCAGCAGTTATCTATGTGATGATTTGTGTTTTTATGTGTATTAGAATGGGATATGTAGTCCTAAGATTGTCCCAATAGCATCCATTTTGATTTAAAGTCTGCTCTGTAGTAGGAAAGTTTTACATGCTGTTTCAGAGAAGCTTCGCTCTCTGGTTATCTCGTTGCTAAGATGAGTAGAGAGCAGAGACTTTTGTAGTCAAAATAATTCTGCCACAAAGTATGATAACAACTGAAGCTTCATGAGAAAGTTAGGCGGAACAACAAGACCCAGGAGGGGGTGTTCCTTATGAAGCATTCTGGGAAGAAGAAGGAAGTTAGTAAAGAGTTGGAAAAAGATGGAGTTTGTCTGAGAAAGGGCAGACACGTGCTTTTCCCATAATGGACTATTTTTCCTACCATGGACTGATGGAAGTCAACTGGTTTTCATCTAGCATCAACCTATGAAGACCCAAGACACGTGAGATGGACTATTTATGCTTTTTGTTAGTTAGCATAATTCTATTTCTTTATTTTTCCAGCTGGAGTGGGGGAGTGGAGTGTTCCGTTGGTCTTGATATGAAAATGTAACCACTAAACTATTTTACTATCAACTGAAACCTTTTCTAAAGCAATTCTTTTCAATAAAGCAGTAATGATTAAATCTGCATGCATTTGTTCTTGCACAGACTAGCTGAATGTTTAATTGGCCACGTGTGTTTGCTACCAAAGTTTCAGAGCCAGATTATTCTGAGTATAGCTCATGGATTTATCTGTGTGTGTTGCTTTCTTAATAAAGGAGATTGGCTTTTGAGGAAGAAATTTAGACAGGACCTGGCTGAGAATTAAGTGGCTCTGCTCAGCAGTTAGAGGTTTGTCTGGATTTCGTACTCATCCCAGTCTCCGGCACCCCCATAAATCTCTTTGGAGATAAGGGGCTGCTTACAATCTATTCTTGACCAGGAGTTGTGTTGATTTGAGTAAAATGTGTAGTCTTTTCTTTTCGGATTTCTGGTTCTCCATATGTCAATTAGACTTAATTCTTCTGCCATTTCCAAAAATACTTTGGGTATCAGATTCCTTGTTCTTTTCCTCCCATTTCCATTACCCGTAGATGTATCCTTTTCTTTATTCACTACTGCATTAAAGTTACCCATGGTGCATATTTTCTGTTCTGCCTTCAGAGTTAATTGATTCTTCAGTTGAAAATAAAATTTATGCTGAGATTCGTTTGGTGCATATATATTCACCAATAGTATCTCTTCTCCCTCATAGGAGATTTCCACCATCAGTAGTCTCCCATCTTCTGAGGTGAAGACCAGTTTTGGGTTTAGATTTTTCTTAATATACATTGCCACTCAATACGGTAAAGCAAGCCTCTGTGGAGATGTAAATATAAGTATGAATGTGGTTCTGTGCTTAACTAACCTCCCAGTCATAAATGTTTCTCTCTCATCAGCTTGGGCAATTTGCTTCCAATTTCAATAACTCACTTTTTTCAGAGTTCTTCAGAGGTCTGATCCCAATGCCCTCCTGGCGGAGCATACAGCTGCAATGACATCCAAAGATGGCGTCTGAGGAATCCTCTGTCTTGGGAAGAGAATTCTCTAGGGGAGAAGTTGCTCTCTGCTCCCCCAGATCTCTCAGCTCTCCTGCTACTCAGGGTGACCTTCTCCTAAGTCTCCCCCGCCCCTAAAATTCTTAGGGGTGCCTGGACCCTCCGGCATACAGTAGGTATTCTGGAGAACCAGATCCCTGCTGCTTGCTGTTCCTAGCTCCGCCTCCCCCTTATACTCTGCATTTCTCTTCAAGAGCACCAAAGACAGCTTACAATATAAAAATAATATTAACAATTTAAAAGCAACAATGCAGCAACCCCATTTGTAAGAACCTACTCTTAGGCTGTTAGGTACTGAGAAAAAGCCTGTCTAAAGAGAATGGTCTTGGCTTGCTTGTGAACATGAGAGGGAGTTTGAAGCCATGACAAAAAAGACCGTTTCCTGCATGCCCACCAAATATACCTATGAGGGTGGTTGGACCCAGAGTAAAATTTCCCAGATGCTTAAAGGTTGAGTAGGCTCATAAACAAGATGTGGCCTTTCAGGCAGTTTGGGCCCAAGTTGTTTAGGGTTTTATAAGTAAAAAATCAGCACTTTGGATTCTGACCAGAATCAGACCAGTGGCCAATGGAGCTGTGTGCTCTCTGTAACCAGCTCCTGTCAACAATATGGTAAACCTGCTGACCACTTTCCAAAGGCAGCCTCACATGGAGTACATTACAGCAATCCACCTCAGATACATGATGATTAAACTTCTAGGGCTGCAGCTCTGCAAAAAGCACCTGTTGATCTAATGCAGAAGAATCGTTTTTGTGAGTTTTGCAAAGGTGAAAGATTATAAAAAAGACTAGGATTTATACATTGCAAAGTCTTACTCTAAAATCTTTCTTATGTGATTTTTTTAACATGGTACAGTTGCTGAGTCTATAGTATGAAGGAGGAGACCAGCATGGAGAAAGGCAAGAGTGGGGAAGAGTTCACATTTTTTTCCTAGTTGTGGTGTAGGTAATTTTTCCAGTAGGAGAATGCCTTAAAATGGAAAGGGTTAGGAAATCTCTCTTCTTCTTTGTCTTCAGAGTTTGTATTGTGTCTAACAAATGTGCCCCCGAACAATTACGGATATGCAGTCTGGCCTCACATGCATTAGTGAGTTTGTAGGTCACAACAAGTAGTTCAGTTCCTGTTGGGAAGCAAACTGGCAGCTAGTGTAACTATGTAAGAATAGTGCAATCTGATTCCTGTGCCTCCCACCATACAGAAGGCAAAGGGCATGATTCTATTCCCGGGATACTGGAGCAGTTCAAGGATTGGACCTGTAGAATGCCGTCAATTTAGAATTGTACTCAACCATTTGACATAGTATCAAATACCACAAATGGAATCTTGCAGGGTAGCTTGTTTCTCAGTAGAAAATGGCCACAGTTCAGGAGCAGGCCCCTGCATTGATTACAAAATATCCCAGGTTGAATCCCTGGCTTATTCAGATCGGGCAGAGTTCTCATTTTACCGTGGACAATGTCAGTGTAGAGAATCTAGCAGCTAGATTGGCCAGTGTATGAGGCAAGCTCCTAGGCAATGAAACAAAAAAGGGCCTGATGATAACATTGGAGAAAGGCCTTTTATTTAGGAACGGAATGACTGTAAATCCCTTTTATTTAACGATTGTAAATCAGTGCTCCCAACACCCCTAAAGCATCCCTGCTTGCTTTTATATTCTTTTTCCTCAGAAATGCCTTTATGTCCTCTTGTGAGCATAAGGAATAAGTTTGGCATGTTCTTAGGAGGAGACACCAGTACCTCGGGACCCCACCCACCCCCTAAACATTTTAAAAGTTTCAAAAATTATACTTTTTGTCACACCAGGGTGGAGGAAGATTTTTTCCCTATTTAAACCCCTCCTCCACACCATATTTTTGTTGATCCCACTTTTCAGTCAACAAAACCCCATTTTAGCAAACTTTACAGTGCCTAACTGCTGCTTTAAAATGAAAACTAATAGTCATTTTACAAATAAATATACAGATTAGCCCTTTTAGTAATGATCTCTTGGGAGTGCAGCCTGGAGGCTGCCAGCAAATCTGAAAAATGGCTCTAGGCTCTGCTGAGATTGCCTACCCCTGGCCTAGGGAGATTCGTTTTGCTGAGTGCAGAGAAGGACCTTCTCTGTTGTGGCAACATTCACTTGGAATGATTTCCCCATTGAGATGTGGTGGTCTCTCACCACTGGCTGTTTCTGCTGTCAGCTAAAGACTAACTTGTTCACTCAGGCATTTCCCTGACAATTTAACCCATAGTTATACAGCTGCTTTTTAATGAAATGTTTTTTTTTTAATTTACTTTACTGTTTCATCACCATCATTCCTAGCAACTACCTTTATTGTATCTGCTTTCACTTGTAAACTGCTTACAGTTTTGGTGGGAAATGGTGTAAAAAATGTTCTTGAATGTTGCACAACAATGGTCCATGCACAGAACATGAGCTATTTTGCTGATGAGAACAGTATGGCAATTAAGTCTCACTGAAGTCAGTGGAACTTACTTTTGAGTAAACACATGGACTCAGTGATACAAACTGATTTCCAATTGCTCTTACAACGATAACATCTGTCTCAGTTGCACATTTGCTGAACAATACCTAAAGCATACTTGGTTACTCCTTTTCCTCCACCTTGAGCTTGCAAAAATATACAGGCTGCTAAAATCCAGAGGAAACACTTGGCTTCAGAAAGGTATGGAATGCCTATCACAGAACCCTTACTGCTGAATGCAGAAGATTAATTTTCCTTAACTATCAACCCAATGCTCAAATGTTCCCTTGGTACAAGTCTTGCTGAAATGAATAGAGCTTATTCCAGTGGAGTAGTTTAAGGACTAGGCGCCTGTATGATGCCATCAGTGTATGATCCTGAGGGTTTTGTTTGGTTGTTTTTTTTTGTTTTTTGTTTTTGGAGAAGCAACCCGTGCAAGGAAAATTCCAACTAATAGTGGTTTTGTCCATAGTGCTGTGTTTCTTTTGTATCCCAAACCACAGATTGATAGGTTGCCATTACAGCTGGAATTCCTTCAAGCTATAATGAGAGGACTGTAATTTCATGGCTGTGAGGCTATAAGCTATGAAATATGGCTTTATACAATGTGAGAAAGAAAACCCAGTACTGTTTTTCTATTGTTCTGGTAGGAATCTACTATGAAGAAACCCTCACATTTCCCACACAATTGCACTGTGGAAGCCTTTGCACTTCACCAGTGACCCAAGGGTCAAACTGACCTTTGTCACACTCTCCAACAAAGCATTGACGTTCAGCTGCTGAATCACATGGAGTTTACTTGAATGCTTCTCCTGCTGCTTCTAGGGTGAGCAGAAGCAAAGCAGAACAAGACTCTTCAAGTGTTTAACAGTTACACAGGTGCAAATGCAGCCTTTCGTCTTCATCCTCAAGAAGCTGTCAGTGCCAACATAAACTACATGTTCTCCCCGGAGTAAGCAGATCTTGCCTGTCCTCACCTGCACCTGGTTGTAATCCAAGGCACTTTGCTCAATGCTGCCACCCAGGTTTAGCCTATCAGTTGGAAAAGTTACTTTTTTTGGACTACAGCTTGTACAATTTTCTCAGCCAGTATGGCCATAAGTCATATCAGCTGAGGGTTTTATTTCAAATAAGGAAAATTTCAAAGCATTTGTCGAGCCTGGTGCTGGATCTTAACCCAAGTTCATAATGAATTATCTCTGTTGGTGGAGAGAAATGAAATGTATTATGTGTTGTTTTTCTTCCAAGTGTCCATAAGCCTGTCACATTCACGATCTAGCAGCCAGCATTCCAGTTATATTACCTTAGTGCTCCAGATACAATTTTTGGCAGATCTAATAATGTTTGAGACATTAGACTGCAAACAAGGCCCATGCAGTCTAATCATAGAACAGTCTAATCACAGAACCAGCAGTCTAATCATAGAACAAAGCAAACTAACTTGCAGACTATGGGACGTACAACAAGCTCTTACTGGGACAATGAAGTGCTCCCAGCACTTAAGGAACACCCTTTTCTCATGGTATGCTCTCTGTAATGTATAATGTGACTTTCAGAAGTAGTCTATGTGCTACACTTACGTACAGGATCAAAAAGCTCATGGTTGAAGTATATGAGTTTTGTTTTACAAGGTGGAAAAGCTGAAGTGTCTTGGAGATACATATAGTGAGAAAGAATGAATGCTTTCCTTTTCTCTTATTTATCTCTAGTTACAAGTATCCTCATCAATAACTTTTACAGGCAATTGGGAGGGGCACCGGGACAGAATATGGATCCCCTTCCTCCCTCACCCAGTATTATACAAACATTCCAGGAGCTCACATACTATAATAGAATGACCAGTTCATGCCGAGGCAGGGCATTCAAATAATTTGCAATTCTCCTCTCATGCTTCTTCCTGAGCTTCACCACTTCAACAAACATCTGAAACAATCATAAGAATCTTAGATTTGCTCCCTCAAGTAACTGATGTTTAAAATTGTATTATAGATTATTAGAACCAAAAGAGCTATATTTAAATAGAACCATTTCTTCACCACTTCCGGAGTCGTTAAGTGTTATGACATAGCCGTGTTGCACATTTTCAATATAGTTGTAAAGATGGTGTATTATACTTCCATATACAGTATATAAAACCCCTGGAAGAATAATCAGAAGGTGGGTTAGACAGAACACAATTTATTATTACATGCTTTTCCTGCAGGCTTATTTAAAATAAACCTCGTATAGAATATACTGGCACTAATAGCAATGACTTATGTGACTTGGCTAAGCTGAATATTATTAGACAACCAGAATATTATTATAAAGGAAATTATCTGCACTTTATTATGTCCTGTTTTATTCACTTCTGCAAAACAGAACATTTTGGCAAGACTTTGGCTTGGACTGTTTAGGATCTAATCATTTTTCTTTTTACATCCATAGCATTTTACATTGTTCCTCTTGCAGTAGTTAAAATACAAAAAAATGTTTATTAACTTTTTAAAATGAGAAAATGCTGAATGAAATTATTGTTCTGAGTTTTCAGTTAAAGGAACATGGTTTTAGGTGATCACATCAGGCTTTGTAGGCCTGCCACCTACTGGTTAGATGTTTGTAAGTTTTCCGGAAGGACTGAGAAACTGATCTAAATGGGGGAAAATCCACACAAGTTTTATACACTCACTTTATAGAGTGGAGGTGGTCTTGGTTATGAAGGACATACTGCTATCAGAGAGCACATGAATGTGATTGGAAGAAATGGGAACCAAATGCACAATAAATGAGCAAAGGGATAAGTTTGGGTCCCTTGCTGATTGTCTAATACCGTGTTTGTTTTCCCCTCCCCTTTTAGTTAGTCTGAATAGCCTGGGGATAAATTTTACTATTTTTAAATCAATGAGTGCAGTTTACGGAATGCTATATCTTCAGATCCAAAATACCAACATGTCATTCACTCTGTTGGCCTGTACATGTGTCACACTGTACCCCCAAAATACTGTCTAGGTAGGGTCTGGAAAAGTTACTCTTTGGACTACAACTGCAAGAATTCTCTCACCTAGCAATTATGCTGAAAGAGGGAGATTCTGGGAGCTGTGGGCAACAGCTTCGATATTGAACAGCGTTCAATATTCTTTTATCTTGTTTTATTGATTACTTCTGCTTCTTAGCTCCTGCGGATAGCAAATTTCTCATGTTGCCATCTATTTGTGCATCTACAGACCCTTATATAACTTGATCTAGCTGTGACCAAGCCCCATCTAAAGCATAACAAATGTTAGCTGGATCAGAGCCATCCTTTTTATTCAGTTCCATTTCAATTACTGGAAAGTGATCTCGATTGTGGACTATGGGATTACTGCAGGACAGATTTAGTCACTGGCAGTCAAAACACAAGGAAGGAAAAAATCTTCTTTAGTGTGATCTAGTAATGTCTCTCCATTTAGTGTTTTTAATGTGTACATTGGGGGAGAAGAAGCTTTCTGTTCTATTCTCCCTCTCCAAGGGGAATGTATTAACTGGATTAAAGAAACAGACAGCTCAACAGAAGTTCAAGTTTATTTAAAGATTTGTCAGTGGCATAGTGTTTGTTCTTCTTCAATATATATTCTAATATTGTAGGAGATGTATGGCTCTCTAACAGCCCTCCGTTGCAGTAAGCTTGGCATTTCACACACTCATCAGCAAACTCACCTCTTTGTTGAATAAGAAACCTAATCTACCTTTGCAGCACAGAGGATCTCCATCATAGAGATGAACTGCCTTGACTCTGTTTAGCAGAAAGCACAGAAGGGCTTATCCTGCTATAAATAAATCTTGCGAGTATGTTAAGTAGCTAGTTCAAATTGTGGCACAAACCCAAAGCTCACTTGAATGTAGGAAGGAAAAGGACTGGCAGCCAGCAGTGGAATCATCTTACTATGTTGTGAATGGAAAGTATAGCGGAGCAAATTCTTTTCTAATGCCTGATGGCCACAAGTCCCTTCCTCGCTGTGTTTAAGTACTGTAATTTGTAAGTGATACCAATAACGTGTTACTCCATCTTCTTTGGCTCTGTGTCAGTAGAACAGTAGGTTCCCTACCTCTGGGGCAAGCTGCAACCTGAGTAGGTATTAAGCATAGATTGTACAGCACTACCTGAATTGTTGTGCAGTACACTGTGGCCTTCATACAGATACTCACACTAATATAAAGTTATATTAATTCCACCACCCATACCCACAAACTATGTACAGTTTGTCTGACAGCCATGTATAGCCCATCCAGCAGAAAAAGCAGAGCATTCTCTGTGGCTGACTTATGTACACTACTCTGCCTCTTCCCTTAGATCCCTGTCTACTTAAATGTGCGCTTACATCCTGGAATGATCTTGTTTGCACTGGAAACCAATGGGTGTCTCACTTACACAGGATTGTTTGATCAATATATATTTGCAAGATCTTAAACATGGCACTCCTGCCCTTCTGATGTTGTGAATATACAAAAGGGAGCCTTATGCCTACGTTTTCCACAGTACCTTATCTGTATCTTTTCATTCTTTTTATTCCTCCCCACTGTATTCCAGATAGTACACATTTAGGTTATAATTACAACCTCTTTCCAACAGCAAAGATCACCATAAAGTCTTTTTAAATTTATTTTGAGAAATCTACAAATTCCATTTATAGCCATTACCAAGACTGGTCTGAATAACATCCACTACAGAAACTAGCTACTTTTTCGAAATGCTTTAATCATCCAGATTCTTTTGCTGAAGTTTTCCAAGTGATATTAAGCTTAACTTCAGGTACCCTGTCCAGCAAGTATTTTAATAAAGACTCCAGTCCTGAACTGTATTGAACCACTGATTTGTTAGAGGACCCAAATAACAGTGAATCAAGTTCTATGAGCTCGAAGCATCTTTTCAGTGATAATTCTTCATTTGTGTTATGGGACCAATAGCTGAGAAAACTGAAAGAACTTTTGAGAGCAAGTTATGGTGGAGCATGGGATTTAGGAGTCCAGGGTAGCAAAAACAAACAATGGAACTTCCATAAACCTGTTGCATGAACCTAAACCACCCTTTTAGACCTAGGTTATAAAATTATCCAAACCTTAACCAATCAAAACTCTAATGGAGAATATGTAGCAAAGGGTGGATACCATGTCTTAGTTGCTCCTTTGCAATATCTTTGTTCAGTGTCTTTACCTTTGTTATAATACTAATTAGATCAGTGGTTCACAACTTTGGATCCCCAAATGTTCTTAGATTGCAACTCCCAGAAGCCTTCATCACTAGCTATGCTGGCCAGGATTTCAGGGAATTCTAATTCTAGAGCATTTGGCGACTCAAGGTTGGGAACCACTATTTTAGATGATAAGTCATATTTGAATGTCTATCAAACACAGGTTAATTGCTTGACCATGTTCCTTATGTGGAAATAACTGAAGGCATGGAGATGAAAGGGAAGCAACAAGTAATAACTTTTTCTAATATTCTTAAGAAAGGGCAAACAAGACATTCCTAGTAAAACAACAAACTACTAAAACTACATAACAAAACATACCAAAAATAGTAAAAGCAAGTAGGGCAATGGCAACTCAGGCAACACCCGTGGCAAGCTCACACTGTCTCTGCCCCACTCTGTCGATCTGCATCAGTGTGTTGTGTCTCTGGCTTAGGCAAAAGCAATTGATCCCTTTCCTAGACCATTACCAGGAACAGAGACAAAACTCATTGGCTCTAAAGTAGGTCATACTTCCAGGTGAGGTCCACTTCAGTTAAGACAAGCACATGAACCCCATAATGACTGGAATGCAGATCTTGTCATATCCCAACACTTTATTCCACCAAAGGCCTTGACCAAATGCCCTAATGCTCTAAATCAGTGGTTCCCAACCTTGGGTAACCTTCACTACTAGCTGTGCTGACAAGGGTTTCTGGCAGTTGCAGTCCATGAACACATGGGTTACTCAAGGTTGGAGACTGCTGATCTAAATAATGTATATATAATATCTGTTAGGAGCTACTGCTGATATACAAATTGCTTTACATGCCAAATTGTCACTACTCAGATCTGAAGCTGGAATTCTATCTAATCTACCTTACCTGTCCATAAAAAATCCTATATACCTTTACAGACATATATTTTCATGCATGAAGCTTAAAGTATTTTTAAAGTTGGCTTTATCATTCATTTGCAAAACCTGTGTTGGCCAGAATGCTAATTTAAATGACAAATGCCTCCCCACCCCCAGAATCTCTTCTTCATTCACTAAGATCACATTTGCACACGAATATCAAGAGAGTTGTGTTAATTACTACTTAAACACTTTGTCTGAAAACACCTCCTGTCATAAAGGGTGCAAACTTGCTATTAACTGTGCTTGGCCAGATTGGTGCAAGAGTGAGCTCGCTAGGCACAGGGTTACATTTTAAACCAATGGAAATGATCAGACTAGAAGATTCAAAACTTCAGTCTGAAATCCTCATTTGTTTTGCTTCGTTAGAAGAAACTTTTGATCAGTAGCATGTGTCAGAGTATTTATTTATTAATTGTTTGTGTGGAAAAGGTGAACTTTCAGTAGAAAGAGAATTAATGAGGCAAGTCCTTTCTATGAGCTTTTTTTTAAAAAGTGATTTCATTTGTGGCACTGAATTCCCAGCTTTATCTTCTTTTTCTGTTCAGTTTGGACATGCAACTGGCAGCTCTTCAGTTATTGTCTCCATCAAACTTCAAGCATCTTTGTCTGCATTGAGAGAAGAGTTTGAAGAGTTCAGTAGGAAGAACTAAAGCTTGTGAAGCCTGTGCATGAAAATAAAGGGGACTTTGTTAGGAGCCCATGTTGATATATAAAAATTGCTTCCTGTGCCAAATTGTCACTGTTCAGATTTGCAGTTGGAAATCTATTTGACCTACTTTGCCTTACCTATCTGTTAAAAAAAATGACCATGTGGAAATCCAGGTTAATCTGTTCATTGCACAGAATGGCTTCTTCCAACCATGACATGACTATGAAGGACAGACAAGCATCTGTTTTGATGCAGCTTTCCCACGTAATAAATGTTGCGTCTCAGCTCCTAAGCTGTGACTATGAAGAGCTCAGGTGGCTTTGATATTTGGGCCATCTGGGGCTGGTCAAATGGTATGCAAAACAGACTTATTCAGATCAGATGCCATTTAAACCAAGAGAGGTGACTTCATGTTCCTGGAAGCAGGAATGCCAAGACTGTGCAGTTATTTTGCTTATTCCAGAACTGCCACAGGCTGGAAAAAAAAGAGCATTGGCTGAGAGATAGTGTAGGAGTCACTGCTGGTTCTTTGTATTAGAGGAGCTCTGAAACGCAAACAGTGGAAGCTTAGTACGGTGTGGATTCTGGTATGATGAATGCATTTGTTCAATCAAGGAAGGATTTTCATGAACTCATTGTTGGTGTGTGTGTGCGCGCATATGTGCGTGCGCATGCATACATAGTGATTCCTCCCACAACAGGATGATTTTAGGCCCAATTCTTCTCTGTGGTACAGGAGGAGGTTAGCCCCCCCACCATTAGGTAGAAAGATACAGGGATCCATCTCAGGCAGAAAATGCATGTAGATGTGGTAGAAGAAGTTCCTTACTTTTCTTCCCTTTTCTCCATCTATACCATGATTTTGGAACACAGTTGTGTGTATCATATATGTAAACTGGTCCATCTTTATCCTTTAAATAAGCTTTTTGCCGCCAAGTAAGGATGCCTTCCCATGATGTAGCACTGAATGGCCAGTCCAATTCAGCTTCAATATATGTAATGAAGGCAGAGGGCACCATCTTGTCCTTTACTACAGATAATGGTTTTAGGCTAGCTTTACAGAGCAGACAGAGAGCCAGGGGTGAGGGCAAACAAACAAACACAGTGTGCCATGTTCCACACCAGTATTCCTCATTGCTCACAGTAGAAACCTAGCCCAGAAGTTTTTATAGGGGTAACAGAAAGTAAACCTTGACCTCCTGTGGGGTCTATCGGTGCAATTGCTGAGTTGTATTCCTCAGCGCTAGAACTCCCTTTCAATTGGAAACTCCTTAGTTTCCAATAAATGGATAATGCTATATTATATTGTTAGGTGTTTGGCTTTTAAATTTTGATGTTGTTGTTGTTCCTCATTTGTTTCATTTTGCTTTTGTTTAATAATGCAACATTACTTTATATTGCTTGTGGGTTCTGGTTGAGCAGAAAAGTGATTTATAAACACTTTCAACAAACAATCAACCAACCAAATAAAGAGGCTTCCCTGGCTGCTGCGGTAGCTCTCCTTACAATTTGGCCAAAGCCAAAGAAGTGGACATGGGCTGTATCCCTGTCAGAGATTCCTGAGGATGCCAGTTCCATGGACCTGAGCCCAGGCAGCTACAATCTGGGGACAGGTGCAGCACATAAACATTCCAATGAGCAAATAGTTCCAGAT
This sequence comes from Pogona vitticeps, assembly GCF_051106095.1. Lineage (NCBI taxonomy): Eukaryota > Metazoa > Chordata > Lepidosauria > Squamata > Agamidae > Pogona > Pogona vitticeps. The sequence continues at coordinate 76,558,948 of NC_135785.1, forward strand.
GACTCAGACAAGAGGCTTATCCTACATTCCATGAGAGAAAGCAAAATATGCATGCTACCCAATGTAAAAGGAACAAGAATGGACAATTTCTTCCTGAACTCAGATGCAGCAGTCACCATGAGCATGGATGGGTGTCTTCATTTTTTTCTGGTATAACTCAGCATGTCAGTTGTTTTAACTGACACACTGAGTTATACCAGAAAAAAAAAGGAAGACGTCCATCCATGCAGTATACAAAGAGCAAATACCCAGTAATGTCAAACAATCAAGAAACCATGGTCATGGTTAACCTATCATACGAGAAACTGAGATTCTGGAAACATGGAGAGCATGTAGGTCAATTGACTGAGTTCTGTGGGGGAAAACATTAGCATTGACCCACCATATTACCACTCAGATCCCCCAGTTACAACTCAGTTTAGTCAAAATCTGGGAAAGTTACTTTGCAGAACCGTTAGTGTAAGATGCACAAGCAAAATCCTTTCCAATGGGAAGCATCCTCAGTTGCTTCATAGTTTTAACCAATTCCCTGTGATGCATCAGTAGCATGTTGCTGAACAATTAGTTGTATTAAAAGATTGGAGAGTAACATTTTACTCACAGGTTGCTCTGGCTTGTGGTAGGGGAGAAACTGACTTTCTCCTTTCCTTCTTCCATCTATAGACCTTTGTGGCCTCTGAAAATTTCCTCCAGAGGCTTGCACAGTATGTGATGTGATAACAGGAAGCTTCTGGTGGAAAGGGGTTCAAAATCATGTTCCTCTCTCTTTCTGTGTCCTTTTACCCATAATCAGCAAACAGAAAGGGTCTTTCTATTAATAGAAGAACTCTTGCCATTCACAAAAAGGCTGTGTTGGATCCAGTCCATGCTGTTGCATAGACACACTAATTTTTGAAGCCGCCTCAAGTCAAGCTATATTCACAAGTTGCAGAGTGGCAAATTTAAGACCTTCCCTCTTTAGTAAGGCTAGAGAAGAGAGAATGAGTTGTTTCTATAACATTGTTCAGCAGAATGTGCATTTAAATAACATGCTACAATGTCTCAAAGCAACAGGACTCCAACTTCCAATGGGTGGAGCTGCAATGATAAAATCAGACCCCAAAGGATCATAATGAATAATGGTCTGTTGTTTCAAAATAACCGCCCATGTCAGCATGTAGCAATGAACTTGTGGGAAATGAATGTTCAATGAATCACATGACATTCACCCCATCATGACACATGATGGATCCAAGGAAAATTTGTAATAGGAAGTTTCATACAGGGAGGGAAAAGAAAGGTTCAGTTAAATGCCATGCAGAAGAGAATTTTGCCCTTTAATGCTCATCTGGCATAGATAGATAGATAGATAGATAGATAGATAGATAGATAGATAGATAGATAGATAGATAGATAGATAGATAGATAGATAGATAGATAGATAGATAGATAGATAGATAGATAGATAGATAGATAGATAGATAGATAGATAGATAGATAGATAGATAGATAGATATCATTGGCATTGTAGATGTACAAAAAAAGAGGAATGCCCCCCAGTAATTGACAAATGAAAAAAAATTTTTTACAAGACCCTAGTAAAATCTTTCTGAAATAAATGCCTTGATATAATGCAGCGATGAAGGGAAGTGATGGAATGCAAACAATGAACTGAATTGTAGTCAAATAACACTACATTTTTCTGAACACAATTGTGAGGAGCCCAGTATTAACATTTGTAAAAACCGCTGTCTTTTACCAATATTATACATGTATGATGAGCCTTTTTATTGATCTTGTTGTCTTGTTATGCAAGATGTTTTGCAGAGATTTACCATAATAATGTCCTCTAATGAAGCTGATTATGTCTCCCACAAGGCACATTAATACATGAATAAATTGTTCTTAAGGTAGGTCTATTTATCACATGAACAGCAATAAGCATAATACAGTGTTCCATAGAGCATAGTATACACTGTAATATATGGATACATCTAATATTTATATATTTTTCTTAAGCTCATTTCCAGAACAATGAGTGTCTGAAGTGCTTGGAGAGAAAAGAAGGAGCCAACAAGAGCAGGGATAATGTTAGACTACATACATAGGAGAAAACACATCCATGACTTAAATTATGTTGCCAGACTAAAAATCACACTCATATTGTACCAATGTAAAACATGGTACTGATGTTAACTGTGAGCAGATGCCTCTGAGGACTGCAGACACAGGCACAGAACTGAGAAATACCTAGTTACAAATAACTGGTTACTTAAAATTAATTCCCTTTTGCAATAACTTAAATAGAAACTGAAGGGTAGAATCCTGTTCATTCCTTAAGATCATGCAACAGCCTGTTGCATGATTGGCTGGACAGTTTCCAAACTTATTGAAGAAACTATCCAATAATGCTTTCTTGCGCACGCATGGAAACTGTTCAGCTTCTCCAGGAATGGCCAAGTGGAAAGAACAAAAAGGATTCTGCCTAATGAAACTATGTTACATTACTCTTATAACTTTCCATGGAATAGTTTCACTTCTTTGGAGCCGTAACTAACTAGAAGTACTTAGCTACTTCTAGTAGCACAGAGATTGGAAAAGTTACATCTATGGATGAGAGTCCCCAGAATCCCACACTGAACATGGCTAGCGGCCATGCTAGTGGTGGAAACTGGGCAGTTGTCATATGAAAATGCAGCTTTTCTCATTTTCTGGTGCGGCTGTAAAAAAGGGTAGATCACAGGCTGATTCGTTTTCACAGGCTGATTCAGGCTGGTCCACCATCCTGTTATATTGTGGGTGCTCAAGCGCTAGCATAGTAGATGGGAAGCTTGTGTGTTTTGTAATATAAACCACTGATTTATAGCATTCAAATTGCTCTTACTTTTGAGAAATGGGAAAGAAAAGGGTTGCTGTTTGGGGGAAAATGCAACTATATTGACTAACTATTTACGGGGGCATTGGATCAAAAACTTTAATAACTTTTTAAGTGCAGCTAGTTTGTGCTAATTGCTTGTATAGTCTTCACTGTGAATGTCAACAATGTTCAGTGCAAGAGTATGACAGGATGGGACCTTTTAGGGATGGAAGTGTAAATCAGAACAGTTGCTTGAAACCAGACCCTTAACTGAGCATTTCAGCAGCACTGGGGCAAGAGGCTCGATACCTCATTTGCTCCACTGTGAGGCATGGGCACAAGCCCCCCCCCTTAATATGGCAAAGGAGAATATGGTCTCTGCTCCGAAGAAAGAGAAAATTTATGCTTTCCCAAAAAAGAAAAGAAATTAAGAGAAAGTGAATTGACAGGAGGTTATTTTCCTAACACTCACCAGTAGATTCTCTTGGCAGAGTTTGTAAAAGTTTTTGGCTAAAAAACCCTCTAACTATGCAGCAAAAACATTTAGAGATCTACAGAGCAGAACTAGCTTTGAGTCTCCCCTCAGAAGACCACCCTTTATGATTTGTTCTCTTCACCTGATAATTTTTTTCTCAACAACTCACTCAGAGACAGAAAAAAAATAAAGGTTCTATTTATTCACAGTTCTGAATAGATCAGCACATTGTAGAAAAATGGTGACTGGGTTACATAACCAGAACTTCAACTGATTCATAACTACAGGGCTGACTCTACCTGACTCCATACTGTATCTCTAACTGAAGAAGAGAAGGGGAAAGCTCTCTTCAAAATCTGAGGCAGAGAGGGAACCATTGGTTGCTTCTGGATTGATTGACAGTTGCTGCAGTCCAGGGAGGTCCCTCCCAGTCAAAAACTCTTAAAGGCAGCATATGAAGCTTGCTAAATTCCAACAGATTCATCACTGGATTTTGGTGTCCCCTAGATTTTAGTATCCTGGGACAAAGCCACAGTTTTTTTTGCTCTTTCTCAACCTACGCTGAACCCTGCTGGATCAAACCAAAACCCTTTCTAATCCAGCAGCCTGATTCTTACAGTGGCCGACTGGACATTTTCAGGCAACCTACAGAAAAGACATCACGGCAAATCACAGCCCTCTGCTGTTCATCTCCATTCATTTCCCCCATTGTCCCTACCTGCACATTTAGGCCACAAAGTCCTCCTAGACCATTTACAAAGGTTTGGAGGCCATACACACCATTCTCAGGACCTTGGAAAGCTGAACCCGCTCTTCCAACCATCACTTGCATTTTTTTTCCTTCCAAAATGTGCTTCCCTAAAGATGGAGAAGCCCTCCTGTGCCCTCTGGTGGTCAATTTCTTAAAAATAAATGGGGGAGGTGCAGGGCTTCCAAGAGTGTTGGGAAAAATTGCTTCCCCCCCACCCCACGCGCTTGGCAGTGGGAATATTTTTGATGCTTTTCAAAAATAGCAGTATATATCTTTGTTATTTTAGGACCCATTTGGCTATCTGAGCTGGAGCAGCAAATGACTCCCCCATCTACCCAAGTGATGGTGGTCAGCATCCAAAAGTCACATTATCTTGCCCATGAGGCGGAAAATCCCACAAGTTCCTCTCCCTCCACTGAAGTAAAACTACTATTCTAACAAATTAAAAACCCCAAATTTCCACTCTTGCATGACACCCAGAATCTTCTGCCTGGGGCAACTCTATCAACCTACCTCATTACCAGACCCGAAGGGAAGGGTCAGCCATGGTGGATCCTGCGTCTCTTTTCCTCAGTTACACTTGCCTTCCCATCTGTTATTTGACCTTTTATGTTTGCAGTTTATCTTTCAATATTTAAGGGGGAATTCATTTGAAATAATTTTGCAAGACAGGCACCTGGCATCTCAATCGCTCTTGCAAGTAAATATTTGATTTAAGTGGAACTTACTTTCAAGTAAATGGGCTTAGGAAGTAGATCATATTACATTATATTATTGCAGTCTAGAGACGGCCTTATGTGATGGATGATGTGAAGGACCACAGAATCCAGCAACTAGAGTCAAATTGTTTTTAAAGCTGCCAATAAGGCCCGCTTCAGCCCTCAGACTTAAATTTGTGTAATTCACAGGGTTTGTTTCTTTTTGTGCCTTTCCTGCATGAGCAATGTGTAATCTGCATGTCTGATTGGGAATACCTTTTTCATTTCAGTGCACTCCATTTTGATATGTCTACCTTTGGGGTGCCTAACAATGAAGATGCCAGTTGCGTGGAGAGGAAAAGGTTTGCTGAATCACAAAGAACAGACTTCATCAGGAAAAAGAGAGAAAGAGATAGAGATGGGGGGGAAGAGAGAGAGAGAGAGAGAGAGAGAGAATCCAACAGTCTGTTGTATTTATAGTTGGAACCTTAAAAAAATATTTCATAAGCCTCTGGGACAGTTAAATCACAACAGAACTTATTTTTAATGAAGTTTTCTGAAATGGCACATGACTCCATAATCATCTCAACAGGATTCTGCTGAGCTGCTGCAGTCCATGGAAAAAATGTGCTCAAGCGTTGACAAACATCGTAATGCACTTTTGCAGAGCCAGAGGTTGGGAGTTTGATTCCCCACAATGCCTCCTTGACAGGGGCTGGACTCGGTGATCCTTAGGGTCTCATCCAGCTCTGCAGTTCTAAGATTAGTCTCAAGAGAAGAGGAAATGTAAACAACTGCAGAAGACAAAAGAAAAAATGAGGCAACTTCTTTTGGGGTAGCTCTCAAATTCATGCTCTTATCCACATACTCTTTGGGCATCCTCACCCATTGTTTGGGGGTGTAACCATGCTTATGTGATGACATATGAAATCCAAAAGTGTGGAAGTAATTTGGTAAAATAACACAGTTTGTTATGCCTAGTTACTTATGAGTAATGAGTAATGCAATAAATGTCTACAAAATTATTTTTAAAAGCACTTTAGAGGCATAATGACATGGATTTTTCAGGTGTTATGTCATTTTTTAAAAATTAATCTTAAGTGGCAAGGGAGCATTTCTTGGTTTTGCTATTTGTATTTTTATAACTAAGACTCAGTGTGGATAGCATTTTAGACTAGGACTCAAGAGGCGTGGGTTCAAAACCTTGCTCAGCCGTGCAGATTCACATGTTTGTAATGGCAAGTTATTATCTGAACATCTAATAAATCTCTAAAAAACCTACTAGGGTTGACATAAGTTAGAACTAATGTGAAGGTGCATGACTTTTGTAAATATTTCCAAAGTGCAATATCAGAACTGGCCACTAGAGGGAAACAAATAATATTTCCTAGTCTTCTTCTAGGAAATATTATTTGTTTCCCTCTAGTGGCCAGTTCTGATATTGCACTTTGGAAATATTTACAAAAGTCATGCGCCTTCACATTAGTTCTAACTTATGTCAACCCTAGTAAGATTTTTTTTAGAGATTTATTAGATGTTCAGATAATAACTTCCCATTACAAACATGTGAATCTGCACGGCTGAGCAAGGTTTTGAACCCACGCCTCTTGAGTCCTAGTCTAAAATGCTATCCACACTGAGTCTTAGTTATAAAAATACAAATAGCAAAACCAAGAAATGCTCCCTTGCCACTTAAGATTAATTTTTTTAAAAAAATTAATCTTAAGTGGCAAGGGAGCATTTCTTGGTTTTGCTATTTCCTAGTCTTCTTCTTATGCTCAAAATCCTCCAAGGTAGGCTTCAGCAGTATGTGGACCGAGAACTCCCAGAAGTACAAGCTGGATTCCGAAGAGGCAGAGGAACTTGAGACCAAATTGCTAACATGCGCTGGATTATGGAGAAAGCCAGAGAGTTCCAGAAAAATATCTACTTCTGCTTCATTGACTATGCGAAAGCCTTTGACTGTGTGGACCACAGCAAACTATGGCAAGTTCTTAAAGAAATGGGAGTGCCTGACCACTTTATCTGTCTCCTGAGAAACCTATATGTGGGACAGGAAGCAACAGTCAGAACTGGTCATAGAACAACTGAGTGGTTCAAAATTGGGAAAGGAGTACGGCAAGGCTGTATACTGTCCCCCAGCTTATTTAACTTATATGCAGAATACATCATGCGGAAGGCTGGACTGGAAGAAACCCAAGCCGGAATTAAGATTGCCGGAAGAAATATCAACAACCTCTGATATGCAGATGATACCACTCTGATGGAAGAAAGTGAGGAGGAATTAAAGAACCTTGTAATGAGAGTGAAAGAGGTGAGTGCAAAAAACGGTCTGAAACTCAACATCAAAAAAACTAAGATCATGGCCACTGGTCCCATCACCTCCTGGGAAATAGAAGGGGAAGATATGGAGGCAGTGTCAAATTTTATCTTCCTGGGCTCCATGATCACTGCAGATGGAGACAGCAGCCCTGAAATTAAAAGACGGCTTCTTCTTGGGAGGAAAGCGATGACAAATCTTGACAGCATCTTGAAAAGCAGAGACATCACCTTGCCAACAAAAGTCCGAATAGTCAAAGCTATGGTTTTTCCTGTCGTGATGTATGGAAGTGAGAGCTGGACCATAAAGAAAGCAGACCGCCGAAGAATTGATGCCTTTGAATTGTTGTGCTGGAGGAGGCTCTTGAGAATCCCCTGGACTGCAAGGAGAACAAACCTATCAGTTCTAAGGGAAATCAACCCTGAGTGCTCACTGGAAGGACAGATCCTGAAGCTGAGTCTCCAGTACTTTGGCCATCTCATCATAAGAAAAGAGTCCTTGGAAAAAACCCTGATGTTAGGAAGGTGTGACGGCAAGAGGAGAAGGGGACGACCGAGGATGAGATTGCTGGACAGTGTCTGCGAAGCAACCAACATGAACCTGACACAACTCCGGGAGGCAGTAGAAGACAGGAGGGCCTGGCATGCTCTGGTCCATGGGGTCACGAAGAGTCGGACACGACTAAACGACTAAACACACACACACAGTCTTCTTCTGGCCTGTTGGTAATAACTATGCAACCCTTAGTAACATTCAGTGCAACCAATCACATACATAGTCAGAACAATAATAATGATAACAGCAGCCTGGCTGCCAAGAAGTAATGAGCAATGGAATGAGTTCTCTTTAAAAAGTAATGATCTCGGCTCTGGGGAGATCTCTCTAAGTGTCCTTGTTCACTTGAAATCCCATTCACTGAAGTCCTACACAGACTTTTATCTAAATGCAGCTAAAACCTTATGCAACTAAAGTTGGTTGGCGTACAGTACAGAAAGAGTAATATGTTTAATTTGGAAAGATCTTTAAACGATAGATGCAAAAAACCCTAAGCTGAAACTTAATACTGTATAGGCAATACTAAAAGAGCAACGCAACAATAAAGTAGACAAACATGTAGTCTTCTGGAGTCTGCTGTATACCTGACACCATCAGTCCCTCTAGACCAATTCTGTAAAGGCTGCCTGGCAGTGACTTTCCCATGCTTCAGTCAGATTTCTTCCCTAACTCTTCCTGGAGATGTTCAGGAATAAGACTGACCCTTTAGCCTCCAGCTGGCAAAGCAGATGTTGCCCTACAGAGCTCCTGCCCCAGAGCATACACAACCCCCCCCCACACACACCCAGAAGTCAGGAACCTAATAAATAAAGAACACTGAAGGTTCAAGTTTAGGCTTCCAACCACCAATATAGTTAATACTGCCATTTTGTGGGAAACTCTCCTGTGAACAGAAATTGTGACATGGAAAGTTCCCTTGTGTTTCACTGCCACCTTTGTGCTTCCATTACCCCCCTTTCCATAAAATTTTTATTCTCAAATATTCTCTCTCAATTTCCCTCCCTCTCTCTCCCCTTTAATTAGCTCCCATACTAATATGCCATAAGCACAAGCGGGGCTAAGACCTGGTTAATATGCATCTCGTTTATGAATCCACAAGCTGCTTGCCTCCCCAGCCTAACTTCCTTGCTTGCCCAAAAACAGTGATTGAATTAATCATAGACAGATGTCACCCGGCAAGTATGTGCACCTGATCTCCAAATGGCCGATTTATCACTGTGCTAATGGAGGCATTCAGCACATTGAGAACAAGTGCCCCACTTTTCCATTTCCTAGAGGTATAGCAGATATGCTGTATATGTTTCCTAACACCTTTCAATGGATTTCAAATGTGCCTGTTGACTCAAGACCACTTTGAACACTGGGACCATCTTGAGGAAACCGAACGTGAGCCCTCTAATCACTCCCCTGCTAGACACATATGTGCACACACATGAACGCACACACACTGCATGCCCACATCTCTCCTAAGTGGCTTGTAATACCTTTGGACTCTATTTTGTTCTTTCTCAGATTGCTTTTATGTTTGAACTAAATGAAACAATCAGAAATTACCCCAGATTGCATTGTAAAAATGCAGAAAACGAATTCAGGTAGAGTACAGTCAGAGAATCATCATCAGTGGAGAATGAGTGAGACCTGGAGACCTTTTCATCTGCAGAGAGAGGGGGGGGGATGAGAGCAAGCACAACTATAATGTCACTCCATCTGAACTGACATGTTAGCAGCAACCATACATTGTAAAAGGTACCTACTGAAAAAGAGAAAATTTTTATTTGTCACAGATTATTTTCCCCTTAAAAGCACATGTGTTCAGAAGAGAAACACTGTGAGGCGTTTGGCAGAGATGTCACTTCAGATTCCTCAAGAGAACAGGAGGAAGTTTTATTTATTTATTTATTTATTTATTTATTTATTTATTTATTTATTTATTTATTTATTTATTTATTTATTTATTTATTTATTTATTTATTTATTTATTTATACCCCGCCCCTCTAGACCATGTCTACTCGGGGCGGCTTACAACATAAAATATATCAATATAAAATATATATAATCATAAAAATTACAATTACTATATTAGTTAAAACAGTTAATTTAAGAAAGGATTACCAAGATGGGGTAGGATAAGGAAAGAAGAATTTTTTTTTAAAAAAGACTTAGCTGACTGGAGGGAAGGTCTGCCTAAATAGCCAAGTTTTTAACTGTCTTTTAAAAACACCCAGCGAGGGTGCCAGCCGAATTTCTGTTGGAAGGGTGTTCCACAGCCGAGGGGTTTAATCTTTAAGGTTAAGTTTAAGATTAAGTTTTAATATTTGATTAAGTTTTAGATTAAGTTTTAATCTTTGTATGGGTCGTTCACCAGTTAGGCATCCTTCAGTCTCGAAAGACTATGGTACCATGCTCTGTATGGAGGACTTGGAACAGCGCCTAGTGTGGCTGAGGAGGCCGATTCGAGAGTGACAGTCTCTTCCACACTGAAGACAAATCCAATCTGTCCCCTGTCCAGCTCCCTGGTTTTGCTGCTCTTGTGACTTCCTCTTTGCCTCGGCCTGCTGGGCAAGGGTCTCTTCAAATTGGGAGAGGCCGTGATGCAATGCATGCCTCCAGGCTGAACGCTCAGATGTCAGGGTTTCCCATCTGTTGAGGTCCATTCCTAAGCCCTTCAGATCTCGCTTGCAGATATCCTTGTATCGCAGCTGTGGTCTCCCTCTGGGGCGATTTCCCTGCACTAATTCTCCATAAGATTGGTAAAATAACATAATTGCATAATTCTGACACTAGGTGGCACTGGAAGGACAGATCCTGAAGCTGAGGCTCCAATACTTTGGCCATCTCATGAGAAGAGAGGACTCCCTGGAAAAGACCTTAATGTTGGGAAAGTGTGAAGGCAAGAGGAGAAGGGGACGACAGAGGATGAGATGGTTGGACAGTGTCACCAAAGCAACCAACATGAATCTGACCCAACTCCGGGAGGCAGTGGAAGACAGGAGGGCCTGGCGTGCTCTGGTCCATGGGGTCACAAAGAGTTGGACACGACTAAACGACTAAACGAAACGACGACAACACTAGGTGGCACTACACTCAGCTGAATGTGAGTGTTGTCAGACATTTTCTGTGTCTCTTGTATTCCTCTAGGGGAGGTACAATGACGTTTTTGTCTAACTTCTTGACTGATGGGGCTTCAAAGCCTTCCATGACAGCTCGATCTTGGATAGATTCAAAATTACTTCTTTAATAACTGACTGTTTTGGGTCCTTTTTCAGACTGCATGCTTACCAAAGCAATGCTGTCTATCTGCTGAATTAGAGGAAGCAAACATGAAGGCAGCAGATATGCATTTAAATGTACATGCCCTCATATCTCAGACGAGGTGGGTAGTGGGAGATAGGAATCCATTTCAGAGACAGAACAGATGTCTAGATGGGGCTGCCTAGTCAGCAGCCCATTCCTCGAGATTTCAAGCCCCAAACAGAAGACTAGATGTGCACCCTTCTGACACGAGGTGGAAGCTTTGTGGTGTTAGAGGGACTGATCCTTTGTGTGACCACTGCAAAATAAATGCACATTTATGAGAGAATGAAACAATGTGGATTTACTGCAGCACATCCTAAACAAGTACTCTGTGTGTGACTCATAGAAAAGCCTTGGCACTGAGCTAGTGAGTGCAGGCCAGTGCTGGGAGTTTACATCTTTTAGGAGCCAGGCTGTTGTGGTTTGAAAAAAAAAAAGAGAGAGAGAGAGAGAGAGAGAGAAGTGGAAAGCTTGCCAGAGACCATACTTGAAGCCTTCGTAGCAGGTCATGATAGAACACAGCAAACCTTGCACAGTAGTGTCATTGCTATGGAGAGACCAGGGTTGCTCCCATCTCACAGTGAGGTGACAGAGTTGAAATTTGGAGGGTGGGTGGCCAAATGATAAATTAAGTTTTGGAGCTTCCTAACCATTAGGGAGACAAATTAAATTCAAAAACTCTGCTCCTAATTCCATTTCACTTAGACAAATATCATGTATGTATAAGAGATAATTCCAAGATAGGATTTCAGTTTTCCATTTGCAAGTATGACAAATGGAAAACTGATATCCTACACATGTCTACTAAGTTTCCTAGAACCTACTCTCGAGTATATGTGCAAAGAACTTCAGCCTGAACCTTTGAATTCACGAAAGTTAGCAGCAAGGCAGGTACAGTCAGACCTTATTGTTAATGGGTGCAGTTATTCTGGGCTTTACGTTTCTAAAGGAAAAAGAAAAGAAGAAGAAGAAGAAAGAAAGAAACCTCATTGGGAACATGTTGTGTCCTGCTGCACACATGGATTTAGATATCAGACAAAACAACAAACAAGAGACAAAAACATTCTGACAGCTTTAAGACTTACTGCCATGTTTTAACATGAGCTTACATGGATCAAGTCCATTTTTTTCAGATAGATAGTTGGTGGAAAAGTGGCTTACATTCAAAGCAATGATGGCCAGGCCAGGGGGTGGGGTGGGGAGTAGTACAAGCTACATAGCTTCATTTCTTTACTTGGACACAGTCATTCTCTGTGATATTCATATAATAATTTAATTTATGTCATAAAACTCCAATATCCCTATTCATAATTAAAGAGGATTAATATCTCCCCACTGCAATGGAACTATATTTAAGAAGGCTTTTTCCAGTATGAAATGTATTAGAAATTGCTAGGTGCCCTGATATTATGAGGACTGGAAGCTTTAAAGCCGCAGGAGACTCTAGGGCCATGTTGATCGCTTTTTGCTCACCCCAGAGATCTATGCTTCCATCCCAGGAACCTAGAAAATGAAGCATAGCCAGGGAGAGATGCAAAGCCAGCCTGAAAAACAATCATAGGATCCAAACATTTACAACAGAGATGAGCTTCAATTCACTATTGCTGTACATTGTCTGCAGTGGAGACACATATGGAATCAGAAAGTGCTTTATTTGAGTAGCTATATGATTTGATGGGTACAGTTAGCATCTCCCAGAAGTGGATTTAAACAGCTGCTCATTATTTATATAGGCTTTTCTTGTTAGTAACAGTGCATCAGTTCTAAAAAACAGAGAGAAAATGAGGGTAGTGAACACTTTAAAAAATCAAAACATGGAAAACTTACAAGAAAGTTTTACTTTATAACAAAGCAGGAAGTCAAAAACATCACCTGAAAACAAAGGCCAAAATCCTGTTGGAGTTCGTGAAGTTGTCGCAGCTAATCAAGGCTAATTTCTGAGGCACTGGGGCATGCACCAGGTATGTGGTCAAGCGCATGACTAGATGTGTGTGACTGACAGGTGCCCACACTTTGTCAATTAGTTACCATTAACCATGGCAGGTCATGCAGGATTTGGGCCTATCTGCTTCTAAGTAATTTTGACTGTCTTTTGTTACAAGTTACATATACTGTAATTCATTACAGGGCTAATATGGTGTTATTGTTAGAGCTTTTGGACAGTAGCAAGTACTATTGCCTAGGAACAAAGGCTGTAATCCTACTTGCATTTAATTGGGTGTAGGCTCCATTGACATCAGTGGAACTTATTCCAGGTATACATATCTTGCCATAGAATAGATGGGCTGGTTTAATTGCTCTACAAAGATGTATATTTTCTTGATACTGAGAGGTGCAGTTAGTTCATTAAATGATGGAAACAGACTTTATGCCATGTTGACTGAGTGGAAAATTAATGGTGAAGAAATGTTCCCACCTATGACTAAAAGAAAGGAGCGAGTTTCTCCTCAACATCTACTCATTGAACAGTTTTCTAACTGCTTTGTTGTTATGTGTTGTTAGGAAGGAAAGAAGGAAAAGGTGCCTTATACTAGTCCAAGTAATTGCCGAGTGCTGTCAAATTGACTGACAGTGATTCTGTATGGTTTTGAACAAGGTTTTTCCTCACAACAAACTGAACATGCCAGGGATTATGCCCTGCATGCAATTTGTAAGGGCTGCCACTACAGCTCTTCCTGTGCTTGGGATGCCAAAAAGGCAGCAACCTTTGGAATTATGAAAGCAAAGGGACAGATCTCCATCATTCAATTGAGGTTAACATTTTACTTTATGTAGGGAAATAATTGCATCGTAGTTTATCAGGACTTTCCATAGTGCAAGGGGGCAGCCATAGACGACTTCCAGATAGCTTGTGACTCAGGGAAGAGAGCGCTCCCAGTTGATTCTTCGGTGTGTTACTCCCCTGCTGAATTCATAAGCTGCCCCTGTATCTAAGCCTTTTATCATACCAGAGTTAAAGAATGGTTTTAAATGTTGAGCGAGTGTGTTGTATATGGATAGAGTAACAGACCAGGATGCAGGAGACATGAGTTCAAATCCCCGCTAAGCCACAGAAACTCACTGGGGGCATGTGTGACATTAGTAAAACCACTCCTTAAATATCTTCCATACCTTTAAAACTATAGTGGTCACTATATGTTGGAGGTGACCTGATTGCACATAACAACATTTGAATGCTGTCTTCTTCCACTCATAAGCTGCCTTGCTTTCCATGACTTCTTCTGTCTTTTTGTTTATTTAACTGTGGGAAATTCATTTGGGGAAAATGGGGGATGATCTGTACTGTGTCTTCTAATATTTACTCTGCTTAGAAACACCCATATTGGAAAGCCGTCCTGCAAAAAATTTTTGGCGACAACACAGTTTTTAATATGCACGAGAGACCAGTTTTCTTCTATAAGGTCTCTGGGGACTTGTAAGAATAAATGTTTATAAAAATTCATTCAACTTATTATTATATTTCATTTCAACATAATGCTTATCCGATGCAGATAACATTGGAACTTTGAGATGATTATTATGTTTACATGTAAACAGTTTCATGTCTTTTCTCTCTGGAGTGCTCAGTTTCCAAAACAGCCTGAAAACATGAGTTCCAGGCAGAGCATGGAAAGCATCATGTGATCCACTGAGTAAGCAAGAGGAATAGAGTTGCCAGAGGTATCAATAAATTCATCTTTACATTTATATTTGAAGGTCAATGTATAACATCTCAAGTTCTTCTTCTTCTTCTTCTTCTTCTTCTTCTTCTTCTTCTTCTTTTTTATTTTTGGGTTTTTTAGCAAAAGTGGGGGAGGCCCTCAAACCCCAGTCTGCTTAAAATTTGGAATAGGCTCTTGAACCATTCAGAAAGCCTTTCCCCTGTGTATTCCATCACCATTAAGGTAGCTCTTTACTGATGTTTCTACCTTCATTTCAAGAGAACGAAATGGCAGCTTGTCTATCACATGAATGAGTGAAAGCAGCAGTAAACAGACTGGAGCAGAAGTATAAGCCACGAGGGAGGCACCACTATGGGTTTAGTGTATTCCCACCAGAAATCACAAAAGTCTTCCTGAATCTTATGTGTTTATCGTTAAAGATCTGCAATGTTTATGTGACTAAAGTCACCTGTGTATTTTATATTTTGTAGTTACATGAAGACGTTTCCTGGGGACGTATCCAGAAAATTGTAAGCAAGTCCTATAGCACTTGTAACTGTGAGCAGAAATGCAAATGCAGTCAGAGCGTGACTCTGGTATATTCTTAATTATATTGGCACACTTACGTATTGATTTTTGCTGTTAATTACTGCAGTATCAATATGTTGTAAAATAGCATGCATTCATTATCTTTACTTGCAGTCCATTTGAATAATTATACAAGCATACATACACATACACACCTCTCAATCAGCACTGACGTTGAAGTGGCAGCATACATTTTTCTGCCTAGGTGCAGCTTGTTTTAGAAAACATCAATCCATATAGTGCACAGGATCTTCCTTCCAATAATAAACATGTTGGATTTTTAATTCTTTTATTTTTCTGGCTTGGTGTCTGTTGAGCAACAGTAAATAACGCATTTGTTTTTTGCTTTAAATGCCATTAGGGACAGTTACGTTTTCCTAACCTCCTGAGATTCCTGTCCCCACCCTCCATTATTGGGGTATTTTATTTTTATCGCCCCCCCCCCTTTAATAGCCATAGAGAATCTTGAGAGAATAACAAAATACTTTAATGTTGAAGAATACAGTCAACTGGTGAGGAGGGAAAAGTGGCAATTTGCCCCATTATCAGAAGGACATAACATGCTAAAACAAATCAGAAAAGAGGCAGCCTTCCAGTCTCATGAAACACAGAAGGAGTAGAAGGTTGCACACACTTTGCATTGCCCATGAATACCACAGCACCTACTCTTCCAGATTTTGAATGAGGCCCACTGTTGTTTAGTGGTTAGGCAGTTAAAGTGGGACCTAGGAGATCCCACTTCTAGTCTTCTGTTTCAGCTGACAAACTCACAGAGTTATTGTGAGGAGAAAAGGGGGTGAACACAAGAGCCACCTTGAGCGTATCAGAGAAAAAGCAACAGACAATAATCTGTATTCCAAAAGCAGGTAACAACAGCAGTACACGAGAAAGAAAAATCAATCATCATCACACTTACTCAGGCACTAATAGTACTTGAAAGTTACTCACTGGCTTATGCCAACATGAAAATCTATTTGCTTGAGTGCTTGTTCCCACTTAGGCGTGAATGGTCATGGATAAAAATTATTTATTTATTTATTTAATTTAATTTATATGCCACCCACACTACCCAAAGGTCTCTGGGCGGCTTACAACATTTAAAATACAATAAAAATTCAGAGCAATTAAAATACAATTAATATATATATAAAAATTGCCATCAGACACACAGCTAATATTATTTCAATTAAAAGCCTTCTGGAAGAGGAAGGTTTTGACCTGGTGCCGAAATGTCATCAGCGTCGGCGCCAGACAAATCTTAGTCAGGAGGGCATTCCATAGTCTGGGGGCAGCTAACCAAAAAGGCCCTTTGTCTACAAGCCGTCCCTCTTACCTCCTTAAGGGATGGCTCTTTCAAAAGGGCCCCCGGCTAGATCTTAACTGCCGGGTAGGTTCATATGGAAGGAGGCGGTCCTTTAGGTAGCCAGGGCCCAAGCCATTTAGGCTTCAAAACAAGCACTTTGAATTGGGCTCGGGCAGCAACTGGTAGCCAATGTAACTTAATCAGAATCGGCTTGATGTGTTCCCTGGCGGCCACACCACTCACCAGCCACACAACTTGATTCTGGACCAGTTGCAGTCGCCGGACCAACTTCAAAGGCAGCCCCACGTAGAGCACATTGCAGTAATCTATGTGGGATGTTACCAGTGTGTGTGTAACTGTTATGAGATTCCACTTATCCAGGTAGGGCCGTAGCTGGTATAATTTCCGCAGCTGAAGGAAGGCGCCCCTGGCCACTGAGTCCACCCGGGCTTCCAGTGTTAGACTGGGGTCCAGGAGCACCCCCAAACTGTGGACCCTGTCCCTTAGGGGGAGTGTAACCCCATTCAGGGCAGGGAAATGGCCCTCCAGCCTGTCTGGTGGAGCACCCACTAACAGCACTTCCATCTTGTCTGGATTGAGTTTCAATTAAAATGCTGGATAAGTTCTGCCGGGGAGGGAAGGTTGGCTTGGAGGAGCAATATTGCCAGGTCTTGGGTGTTGGGGACCATTCTTTAGATCTCAAACCTGAAATCCTATAAAATGGGATGCTATCCTCATTTTGGGGCTAATTCTTATAGCTTTAGGACATACCCAGAAGCATCCTTTTCATTATCTCTCATTGCCATTGAGCTGCTGAGAGTGGAATGTTCCCATTGGCCTTTAATTTCATCAGGGAGGGCAGGATCCTATTGCTTAAACGTAGAGTGGAAAGGCAACCACACAAGTGTCTTCCTAGTTTGGCAGACTCCCCATTGTGCAACCAGTTGTGAAAATGGTCTTGCAACCAGCACACAGATAGGCATGTACTGCTGATCCTCCTGAAAAGTAGGTCAGAACATCAGAATGACTGCACTTCTACTCAGCATTTAGGCAGTAGGATACTGGCCAGATATCCTGGCACACATACACACACACGCACGGATTTTGCAAATGTCTTCTCCCATAGGTTTTGGCCCTTGAAATCTTAAGGACTGGGATGTTGCTGACTTGGCAACCCTATTGAGGAGGGACTAAGTGTAATGGTTTGCTTTGCCTTTATTTGAGGCTAGTGTGGCCAGGTGAAAGAGAAATGTGGTAGCTTTCACAAGCTTACCTGTATGTGTGACCGCCCATTTCCCCCTCTCTTTCTCTCTGAATGTCCAGTTTTGACCCTAACTCCACTCACCATCCCAGGTGTGCCCATAATTGGGGGTTGTGCCATCCTCCTTCCAACATCACAAGCTTGCAGCTGATCTTTGGTATCCACGGTTAAAATTTAAAAGGTCAGGTAGCATGTGATGGCAAGAACAACTGCAGTCGATCTGAATAGATAATACTGTACTGGGTTAGGTGGAAAAATAGTTTTACCTGGTATAAGGCACTTTCTTATGTCTCCATAAGGGTGACCAATAACAAAACTAGAGATGTGATGATTTATGGAGGGTTTTTTTTTTAAAAAAATAATAACTCCCATCATTCCTCTGGCAGCACAATGAGGTACATGTGTGTGACATGCAAACAACCTAGAGACGCTAGCCAGTAACCTATTGCCTAAACACTGGATGGAAGAGCAATCGCATAAGTGTTCCTCCCCGCATTCCTGTAGGGTCCGTGGTATGCACCCATTCTCGTACTGGCTGCAGGACTGGTCAAAGAACTGGTTTTGCCGTAGGAAGAAAAAGTGGGGAGATGATAATGCAATTCCATTTCCAATCCATATTTCAGCAACAGGATCCTGGCTTCTGTGATGGATTTAAGGGCCAGTGTGAAATTCCACTGGAGAATTCTGAGAGTTATTCTTATTATTAAGGTATAGGTTCCCCTTGATATTTAGTCCAGTCGTGTCCGACACTAGGGTGCGGTGCTCATCCCCGTCTGCAAGCCATAGAGCCAGCGTTGGTCTGAAGACAGTTTCCATGGTCACGTGGCCAGCGTGACTAGACACAGAATGCTGTTGCCTTCCCACCAAGGTGGTACCTATTTATCTACTCGAATTTTACATGCTTTTGAACTGCTGGGTTGGCAGGAGCTAGGAGAACCGATGGGAGCTCACTCTGTCACGTGGATTCGATCTTATGACTCGAGGTCTTCTGACATTGCAGCACAGAGGCTTCTGTGGTTTAACCTGCAGCGCCACCACGTCCCTAATTTTTATTATTAGTTTTATTTAATCCCATCCAATCCCCACCCCAAAAAACATACATATCAGTAGACTTCTAATCAAAACTCTATAAAGATATTACTCATGAAATGCTGCTTGCATAATTCACCATTAGAATGTGGCGCTTGTCTTGAGACTGCAGCCAAAGAGTGCATTTTTAATGCCTGCATATATCTTTAAATATTTGCTTTTAGCATCAACATGGTGGGTAAAATCAGGGTGGCTTTTTATTTTATTAGGAAGCATGATTTTTAAACAGGCTTCATTTTCTCTGAATAAATCAGCAGGTGATCTCTTATGCATTTATTTTCCCTTGATCTTACTGTGTGACTGACACCTGCTTTACACTAGTGTTAGCTGTCAAAATATTATTTAGCTGGTGTATGCCTTCTAGAGCAACTTTTATTAATACAAATAAAAAAATAAAAAGGAGCAATAATTGAATCTTTTATAGTCCCCATGTAACAGAAAAGGGAGAAAGATGGTGCTCTGACCTAGGGGGAGAAACACATCTGGCTTTCCTTTCTGCCCCTAAGATCATGTCCTCTCTCGTACACTATAATAGCTTTGATTCACTATACCTTAGAGAGAGATAAAATTTGCAAGGTGTGCATACAATCACAGAAATGCAAGTGTTCTTCTCTCTCTCTCTCTCTCTTTCTCTCTCTCTCTCTCCCCTTTTCCATATTCTTCTTTTAACCCCGACAGGAATTGCATTAAATAAATATATAGCACCCGTGTCACAACAGGAAGATGTACAATTATAAGGCCAAATACCCAAAGGAAATCAACTTGCGACTTATTAATATCCAGACCCTACCAAAGACAACTGTCAGACAATTGGTCAACAAGGTACACCATATCTCTTAGATACTGACTAACCCATTATGATCTTTATGGAGTGTCCTTTTGGGGTCTAGATCTCCAAATATGAGTTGGAAGACCCTTTCCTTTTATTAGTTGCTAAGCTCTTTATACTTTTACCATATTGCAGCAGGTTAGAAGTCTGAGCTTTATTGTCTTATGTTATTGAAAATCCAGATTCCCTCAGCCTTCTCCCTCAGGTCAAGATTTGTCTGCGAATACATTCTCATTTCTCCGTGTACAAAGGCTGTCTGGAGAGAGGCAGAAAAAGATTATGACTGTAATATACTTAAATCCAATTTATTTGCCTGACTAGGAACTTCCACACTTCACAATTGCTTCCTACAGAAGATTTTGTACTTAATTCTTTCTTGGCAGTAAAGAGCAAGCCCGATTCGTCTCATATGACAGGTATATACACGGCACACACACCTGAGCCACACAGAACCACACTGGAAGAGATGGGGTGAAAACAGCAAATTTGCACATTTACCTTTCCATTGTTCACACGTTATTTTAATTTAAGTATGATTAATTTGCTCACCGGAAATAGCTTTTTAAAGCTCATATGAAAGGCTGGAGTAATAGCGAGAGGGATAGTTTTTTCCCCTTCTTTTTCTCTTGACAACCAGGCGCCTGATGCAAAGGAATTTCATACAGATGTACAACTGTTTGCATTTGAACGGAACAGAAGCCCCTTTTCATCTGTCTTGTAATGCAATACTCTGTTATTGCTGAATTTTCACTATGCCTTAAAGGACAGCATCTGTATATCACCTATATTATATTCTAGAAAGAGAGAAAAGGTGCATGCGTGGGGAGCTTTGAAAGAGATTAATGTGTCAAGAGCATTGGAACTCAAATATGGCCTCAAAACCTTTCTGTAAGCAGTCACCAGAATTTAATTTGGGTCTGCAGACCCCTCTATATCCAAAATTCTGGGACACCTGTAACTTAAATACTTGGAACTTACTAACTAACCCATATTAACTCATTAGCCCCTGAGGTCATCTGGAGAGGGATACCTGGTAGTGCCACATGTACCTTCAGTCTACTAAGGAGTAAGTCTATTAACTTGTTTTTTCCCCAATAGGGTGTCGTCAGAGATACCAGCTTCAGCAACCAGACTCGCAAAGAATTGTTCTTCTAGCGAATGATAAAACACCAAACTGGGCTAAGTGCAAAATATGGAGGTGAGGAAAATTATATGCTGTCTTTCACCACTTGGGGCAGCACCTCTTTGAAAAACATGGTAAGTCCTCTTAAAGCAGTGGTCCCCAACCTTGAGCCTCCAGGTGTTCTTGGACTTCACCTTCCAGAAATTCTGGCCAGCAGAGGTGGTGGTGAAGGCTTCTGGGAGTTGTAGTCCAAGAACATCTGGAGGCCCAAGGTTGGGGACCACTGCTCTAAAGGCTTCATGTGAAAGGAACATGCTTGTTTAGGGTTGTGAGGAGGTGCGATCTTCTCATCCAAAGGGCACACGGACCTCAAATGATCCTATTTGGCCTGCAGCCTTTCCCAATATTGTGAGGTAGATTACAGCCACTTCAGGATATTGGCAAACTAATCACTTCCTCAGCTCCGTGGTGTGTGTGTGTGTGTGTGTGTGTGTGTGTGTGTGTGTGTGTGTGTGTGTGTGTGTGCGTGCGTGCGTGCGTGCGCGCAAAGAAGTGATTTTTTTTTAAAAAGTGTGTATTAGAGCAGAAATATTCACTGCACTACTTTAGAAAGTGTCACCCCTTCTCTGACCTTCAAAGGCTACCCCAACCTCCCTCAGATTTAACGCTGCCTTTTCTTGTCCTCCACTGCCCTCTACTGGCATCTGGATCTGCTGTAGAGCAAAGTATCAACCTACATTGCCCCAAAAATCACTCCTAGTGTCATAAGGTAGCCAAGAGGCCAAATGTCAATCACCAAGGCCCACTGGGAGTTTTGCTTTATTTAAAAGGGAAAATGCCAATTCCTAGGCATTTTCAAGACTGGCAATACTTTTTGGTCTCTCCCCCCCCACAAGACAGTTGGGGCTGGGAGGGTGCATAATTTCCAGGTGATCATGAGTTCTGTTTCAACCTATTTGAGCAAGTCGAAGGAAGAATGGGATGGATTATTTTAAACCTCTACAATAATAAAACTCATATGCAGTGAGATCCAAAGGTAACCCTATAAATGACTTTGTGGGACGACAGCTGTTTTCAGGCCAAGCAACTAAAAAGTCTTCTGGATGGAGTATTAGTTCCCATATTTGTACCTGACTGTGACCTGAAGCTATCAGTATTTTTCCTGCTATCCACACAACACTTCACTTGTCCCAGTTGTGTGTGTGTTCTGTACTATCAAGTCAGAACTGATTTACAACAACCCTAACAGGGCTTTCAAGGTAAGTGAGATATTTAAGAAATGATTTTACCAGTTCCACTCCCCCAGTGAGTTTCCATGGCTGAGTGGGGGATTCAAACTGTGTTCTCCAGAATCCTTTTCCATCACTCTATCCACTAGACCACACTGTCCCCGTTGGTACAGTTATACAGTATATTCTGTTACTTTCTGTGGGTTGTTTTTTCTCACTCCACACAGCATGGCTATTTTTGTACTGCTTTGTAACCCAAATGGAGGTTAGTGCTATAGTGTTTCTGATTTTAAGTTCATTTTCATGGGCAGAGTAGCCTCAGCCATTATGCCAAGGGATCATGGATTCTGTAAGTCAACATACCTGGGAGAACATCAACTCTCCCAACCACAGATATGCAAGAGCTTCTTACATTTATGCTCGTAAATAAAGGAAATAGATGTGATTTCTGGAGAAGGGAAAAAAAGGAAGCAGTCAGAAGACCTCAAATACTGTACTTTTCAATTAACACAAACACCCCGAAAGATGAAGATCCAGATTTTAAAAGGGATTTCATAGATTTCTTGAAGAGAAAGGTATTGAGAGGTGGTGACTGTTAAATGTGCAGTTTGGATGTGAATCCCAGTCAGACTTGAACTCCATCATAACCATCCAGGACCAAAGTGGAATTTAACTTTTGCCATGACTAGGAGGCCTCTACAGAGACTTAAGTAAAACTTATTTTGCTGAAACAATATTCCTACTTCTTTGGATCATGTTTCAATAATCAACCTGGCTAGGAGCTTCTGAGATGCTAAAGTCTAAAAAAAAGTAACTTTCCCAAACTCTAATAGGTTCATCATTAAACTCTCAGATATTAATAAACTCTTATGGAACAGCATCCAGCACAAGACAGGGGGAAAGTCTGCTATTAATTGGTTATTTTGAACCCATGGAGAAACAGCTAAACGTGCAGATATTAAGAAACATTTTCAACATGCAAACAGCTTTGTTCTTTTCTTTTTCTTTTTGGTAAACCTTCAAACAGTTTGCTGATTAGTTTGCTAAGAGCGCTGCACTGCAAAGTTGTAGGTCCCTGGGGTCAGGAAGACACATTTGGCAGCCTCATTGAACATTATTTACACATTGTTAAACAAAGTCAAGAACTTCAGACAGTTGCTGTGCTTCGGCAAAAAGCAAGTGGTGGTGAAAACAGAGGAGCCATGCTTCAGAGTCCTCTTTCCACAAGCCAATTATTAAAATAATCTACAGACTTGAATCCAATTATTAATTAGGGGGGAAAATGCAGCCTGCAAAGTCTTCTAATATGCATTCACTGTCTTTTGTCAAACAAGGCAGGAGACGTTTTCATGTAACGAATAGCCTTGAGCTTGAGGACTGCCAGAACTAGGATTCTGAAATCTGTTGCCTCAGCTCATGAGCTCTGAAGGGAACAATGCCAGAGGCATGGCACTGAATTGGTTGTTCAGTAACCGGAAAAGCCAAAGCCTATATACCTTCCATATGATGCACTGCTTTCCTAGGTTTACATTCATGTGAATACATCAGTGTCCATATGGTTAGTGCTTGTCAGGAATACTGGAGGTAAAATTTGCTGAGGTAGTCAAGATGGCATTTGCCTGCTTGTTACTTGGCATTCGGAAGAAAATGGCTGTTTGTCTAAGGCACATATGGGCAACCAGTAGCCTTCTCATTGGGGCTGGGTTGCAACTCCTATCAGCCTTGGCCAGAATAGCCACCAGTGAGGGATGACAGGAGTCACAGTCCAAACAGAACTGGCTAGCCACATCAATGCCCGCCTGGATCTAACAGGAGGTAACTGCCTTCGGACTACTGGAACCAGTCGCTTAGTTCACTTGCTGAAATGTGATTGCTTCCCAATGGAATTATTTCCCTACAACAATTCTGCATGAATTGGCTTTGTGGGCTTCAGCAATAGGTAAGCATCATATCTGTGTCAATCACTGCATGCAGAGATGTTACAACGGCAAACTTCAGAAGGATGCACATTTACCTGTTGTCTGTCAATATCTTACAGGCTGGAAACGTATCAAAGCACAGTTATCCTATCCAGACCAAAAAGGGAGAGAGGAGAAGCCCCTAACAGGGGCTCAGAAAAGCACAAATAGTACTGTTCTTGGGAGAGGGCTGGTTCATCTCTTCCTCACCCCAGGGAAGGACGTTGTAATCTGAGTATCTATGTGGCTGACTACACAGGCATTTGGTCCATTGCAGGGGTTGGCTGGTTTGCTCCAAAAGATGGTGATCAGACAACGGCTCTGGGGGGGGAAGAGGTGTAATCAACTGGCCCTCACATTCTCTTCTCCCTTTTACTGGTTTAAAAATATTGTATTACTTATTTACTTTTACCGGGGGGGGGGGGGAAGAGACCAAACTGGTGCTCTTCAAGACCTAAATTGTTTTTCTTTTCTAGACGCAATAAACTTTCAGTCATGCGATGTTTAGTGTTATGCAAAATTTATTTCACCCATGGCAAACACACACCTCAGTCTCCACTGAAATACCCTTACAGTTGAGGATCTATTCTAGTTCCTTCCTTGCTGCCTTTCCAATTTGGCTGCAGTTTCCCTTTGGACTGGCTGAACTAAGGTATAGAAAATCTTTAACTACAGTATTTTGTTTCTTAGTGGCTACATTCTAGATCTTTTGGGTGCTATTATTATGAAAAACTCTCCTTCTAGAAATTTGTCCAGAACTCTGTATTTTCAGAAATAATGTATGACTTTGCTAGAGTATTTTGGGTAGAGTGAAGTTGACAAGGCTAAGTTGAAAGATTGTTGTCTATATAGCATACATTTAATCTGTTGAGCAGGCTTTAAAAACTAATTTTAACATATATTTAGTACAGTAGTTTTATTTTTTTCCGTTATGCATCCGTTCTTAAGTCAAAGTAGACTGTGATGGCAGACTAGGGAGTTCTGTAGTTGTGTTGCAGTGAGAAGATCAGTCTTAGGTGAAGAACATCTTTCAAGTAAAAAAAAATAGAAAAAAAAGCAACATTTTTATGGGTCAAAGCAGAGGTTTTGAGAAATGTGTTTTTTCTCCTTTTATAATATTTTCCCGCTAGTAATGCGATCCACTTTCTTTTGATACAGTACAGTATTTCAATCTGGAATTAAAAGAGACTGTTGTTTAATATGGATGTCACATGTGATTCACCTTTTAACATGCTTTCACAGTTCTACCTTTTTCACCACTTGAGGGAGCACTCTTTCTAGAAGGCTGTTTCTGTGAACATGTAATTGCTTACCATAGTAAGCCAGGCTGCCAGGTGTTGAGTGAGCTTCTGGACAGGAGTCACTGGCATCTCAGGGGATTGGCAAGGAGAGATTCCTGTAAATGGGTGATGACAGAAGCACATCCCCACGGGAGTCTTCTCCCTCCTCTTTCAAAATCTTTGTAACAGATGGTTCCCTAGTGGTTTCTTCCTGAGGAGGTTCAGCCTGAAGGCGTCCACCAGTCGCTGGCTCTTTTTGCTGCCAAACAGCATGTTCTGTACTAAAGTTCTAGGGCATGAAAACATTCTCAAGTTTAATGATAGAAGAAATTCAGGCTGATTATCTATTCCAAAAATGCTTTCCCATACCCAGATATTTTCTTGTCTTCTCTAAGTACTGCTAACATAATAAATCTGGAGTTTCCTCTTGACTTAATGACAGGTATAATCCAGCCAAAATTGAATTGCTTTCTGTAGTGCTCCAGTAATGCAATCATATACAATGACAGCATGATTCAACAAGACAAAGACCAGAAAGAATTAGGAAAAGGTTGTGTGGGTCTTAGGATTACACAAATGCAAGAGTAGGATGATACCTTTATTAAATCACTAAAAAAAAAATCAAACAAAACTTCTGAGCTATCCATGAAGGGGTGTGTGTGACCAGCCTAAATAAGTGGGATTTTCTTCACGAATGTTTGCAATTTGTTTGCTTTTTATATACATTATATATATATATCACTCTACTCTTGCATTTGTGTAATAAGACAAAAATACTACTGAAATCATATCATTGACTTTAACAAGAGATATTTAAGCATATTTCAGCTCTCCCAGTTGAATTCATCGGACTTAAAAATAAGTCACTTCTGCTCAATCATGCCCAAATTTTTCTAATGATTTTTTAAAAAATAGATAATTCTGTTATCTTTTAAGAAAAGGAAATTCAACTATATTTTAACCCGTATAAATACCTTAATGCATCCTGCTTCCTTAAATCAAGACTCAAAAACAACAACACAACATATACAAGCAAATAATGCATAGCAGCAATGCTGCAGCAAATTATAATAGAAATTACAAATTCACCTTGTACACCTGGAAAAAGCAGTGGAAATATAAGTAACTAATGAGGAAACAATTGATTAGATTCCAAACCTTCCTGAAGAACCACGTCTTCACCTGAGGGCCCAGATTGTTGGACCTTGTGAGTTTCCCTGAGGAGAGCAGTCCTTTAGGCCAGTACCACAGCTGAAAAGCTCTCTCTCTCTCTCTCTCTTAGCAAGCTTGAATTGGTTGGGGCACAAAGAGAGAGGTTTCAGTTGTTCAGGGGACCACATAGGGGAGTGAGGTGTCACCAGCTCTGTTAGTAGTTCTACTTCCTGTGTATTTTCCATACATATTGAAATTTTAATTTCTGTGTCATTCGGTATGGTTGAAAGGATCCAAACATCTCCAAGAAAACTATATGTGAGATTTGGTCTTTCAGATTTGTGAAATGTTGAATGCAAATTCTATACTCCTTTTTAATCCCTGCTTATGTTCTAATCTTATCAAATATACATCCACATGTCCTGATACACCCAAGCTGTGCTGGTGTTTGCAAAGCACATTTTCTGAAAAAAAAAAAATCCAATTTTACATTCCCCCCCTACCCCTCCTGATGACATATTAGCCATTTCTGTATACATTAAAAGTTCTTACACTATTTCTGCTGAAGAAGGCAGAACTAAGCAGCATAGCAAAGGCAGAGTAAGCTAATCACATTGCATTATTATCCTTCTGCAGGAAATACTTTTTACAAGACATATACATAATGTTTTATGACATGCACCTGGTCTTTCCTCTTACAGCACAGGGAAATGTCTTACTCACTGATACCTATCCTCATGCTGTTTATCCCTCACAGTTACTTTGTGATATCACTGTTTACATCTGAATGGAGGTGCCTCCAGGTTCATAAATCTGTATGCAGTAGTATGGGTTCTCTAAAAGCAATTCATTTTAATTATGTGTGACATAAAAGGACCACCTACAGATGAGACAATACAGTTGTAAGATTTTCAGGGTTGCTACAGGGAATACTTCATAACTGAAGTATGTTTTCCCTAAGGAGTTATACTACCATTTGATTTAATTTTTAATTTTTACATTTTAATCAAAAATAGATCAAATGGTAGTGGTACCCCCTGGGAAACATACTTCAGATATGAAGCAGTTCGTGTTTCTTTTAAATATGTAAAGCTGCCATTTATGTATAACTCATGAATGACACCCTGTGTTGCAAGCAAATATCATGCAGCGTTTTCTATACTGCTCCAGTAACAGTAATAGATTCACATACAGGTATACACTCTGTTCCTACAAGAAGAAGAAGAAAAGACAGCCAGTACAAGTGTAAATTCAATGTGAATGTGTTCATAATTAAGCAGCCTGTGTTTTAGGAAATGCTTAATTATATACTTCCATGTGAAGGGTGTCTCTAAGCATGTGAAGGATGTTATCCTTCACTAATAGGTGAACCCACTCTTTGAAATTATGGGGAAGATCTGACACTGCTGTTAAAAAATGAGTAATTATTCTCATACTTCAGGTCATTTCGGAATATATTTCAACAACAGTTAAAGGTTTGAGGAAATCACATTGTATCTTTTGGAACTGATTCCTTAAAGTGTAAGGACAGCTCTGTTGGTTCAGACCAAAGGCTCATCTAGTCCCACATTCTGCTCCCACAATGGCCAACATATTGCCTACGGGAAGCCCACAAGCAGGAGCTGAATGCAACAGCATATTAACAACTCATATTGAGTTGTTATTCCCTAATATTGCTTTTATTCCCTAACAACTCATATTGAGTTGCATACTGCTTCAGGTACTGGAGGAAATATGCATCCATAGCCACCATGACTATTAGGTACTGCCTTAGGAAATATGACTTTGTCTAATTCTCTTTTAAAGCCATCCAAGTTGACAGCCATGATCACTTTACTTTACTTTATTTGGACTTATACCCCGGCCCTCTAGACAAAGTCTACTCGGGGTGGCTTACATGAGTGATAAAATACAATAAAATAAAATACAATACAATAACATACGAATAATAATCTTGTGATAGCTCTATACACTATGTGAAAACGTACTTTTGTTGTTACATGTTGGAAAGTTGTATCCAAATTATATAATATAACCATAACAGAGTTTTCAAGGTATGTGAGATATTTAAGGATGATTTCATCTTGGCTACGCTCCAAAGGGCTTCCACAGCTGAATGGGTATTTGAACCCAGGTCTCCTGAGCGCTAGTCATTTTGTTCAGTAGACCACACTTGCTTTTACTTGTCCCCAGTCTCTCACCATTCAGTTTAACTGAATGATCCTCGATTTTAGTATTATGACAGAAGGAAGAACATATCTCTGTTGCCAGTTTCTGTAACACCACGGGCTATTTATAACACTTCTGTGCTCCCTCACTTTACAAAGTTAAAACATTTCAAATTTTGTAATTTTTATTTACAAGAAAGTTGCTCCAGCTCCTTGATAATTCTCATTGTCTTTCTCTGAAGTGTAACTACCACAACTGTACAAAATATGGCAAGTATGATCATGAGCACCACGGGTCTCTATAACAGCATTATGATGTTGTTGGCTAGTTGGCAAATCGTTGGTTCCATTTTCTATGGAGTCCAACAGCATGGAAACCATAACAAATAAAGTTGAGGCAATTTTAATGCAACTTAATTTTTGAATCCTTTGTGTCATTGATCTTGTGTTGCTGGGCCCAACTGGCTGCCTATACTGCTGAAACTGTATTTGTCAGTATTTTGTTTACTGTACCATGTTCTAACTGCAATTTAGGATTAAATCCAGGGTTACCTTCCCTCTGGTAAATTCCATGTCCAACTGTTATAGAGTATTGATTGGGAAAGTCTGGCTTTGTAATTGCATTTGTCTGTTTTACAGTATCCCCTAATGTTAAGGTATCCAGCAGTTTAACCTGTTTGTTGTGATCAGACATACGAAGTTAGTTCAGGTTGCTCATTCACTACTACAAAACTATCTTCTTGGAACATTTCCCTGATGTCATCTTGGCACCAAGATGACTGTGAGCATTTTGGTCAGGAGAACAATGACATGTTTCCAGACCTAAATTACTTTTGGGTCTGATGATTAGTATCCATACTGTCCCCTTTAAAGTTTCTAGTCTGATATTATCCTTCCTTTAACCAACAGAGCACTACGACTTCCAATACCTTTCACAGAGATCTTACAGAGTTCATACACAGATATGGCTGCAGTGGTTATATCCATTTCCCCAGGCTTCATTATACCATCTACCTTCTCCTTTGACACCCCACCCCACCCCACCAACTTTTCCATCTTGGATTAGAATACAAATACATGGACAAGGAGGCGCTCTCCAAAGGCTTCTTACATGTGCATGTTTTACTGACTGCTTGTAGCCTATTTCCATCTCATTCCCATTTGGCCAATGCAAAACAACTTCTTTTTCATGCTTTAGATATGATTCTTTTCAAACTGGGAGCTTCCCAACACCCATTAGGTTTCTTCCAGATTTATAAGATGCTCTGCCACATCTTTGATAACAAGTACCAGCAGCCTGCTTCCATTTTGGCTCAGGTTCAGCCAGGTCCTTTTGCAGGGAGTTGGTAATCTCTAAAAATAGTTCCAGTCCCAAAGAAATGTACAACTCTCTTCCTCTTACTACTGTCTTGTCTGTACACTGAGAATAATCTCACTCTCTAAGCATATGGAACAAGTAATATTTCAATTATGGCTACCTTGGAGATCCTAGCTTTCAACCTCCAAGCTGGCAACATATAATGAGCTTCCAAGACTTCATAAATACATTTCCCCATATCACCAATTCAACTCAGGCAGTATCTTCAAAGGCTATGCAGATAATGCATGATATCTCAACCAGTTAGACAACTCGTCATGCAGTCTACATACTTATCACACATGTCTATGTCTCTAACAATCATGAGTTCTCCACTCCTATAGGAATATCCAAGGCAGAAAATGAGTTCCTTCCAGAGATGGGTTACTTTTTTGGTTCTACCTCTCCAAGAATTAGAAATGCTGACTGAACTATTCTGGGAGCTATGCTCAAAAAAGTAATTTTCCGTTTATTCCCATACATATTTTTAAAATTGAATAATAAATGAAGTATAACACCAACCATACTACAGTAAACAATTATCAATACTTGCCTCTCTCCCATCTCCTCTCCATTGTAGGAGATCATTTCCTTCTTCTTCCTAGGGATGCTTGCTGAGTGTCACCCTGTAGTTTTTTCCCACCAATATCCACCAAAGTTTGGGACATGGCTGTTTTAAACTAATTTGTGATTTTATGAATCTGTTAGAATTACCTTGGACTTAATATATTTTATATTGTAAATTATCTTGGGACGACTGTGCTCTTAAAAGGCAGTTAAGGAATGCGTTAGAGTGAATAAATGGTTTCATTTTCTCAGCACACTGGATTTTCCAATATTTCACTCACAGAGCATAACTGTTTAATATCATGATAAGGTACCTGAAGTTATAACACTGTTATAGGGACATCTGGTCATAGCAGAGATGTAGGTATGCCACTTCAACAGGATGACAGAACAGGAAGAAAAGGAAAAAAATACAGGCCTGTGGTAGATCTACCAAGAGATTTCAGAATATGCTGACAAAACACAGCTTAAAAGAAAAAGCTAAGGTCTTAAATCCTGCAAAAAGACCTTTGAGGTCAAACTAGTTACTCCAGGGAATCCTGCACAGGTCAATTCCTGGAGAAAGTGGGATTGAGGAATGCAGACCGAGAAATTCTAACCAAAGAAGAAAAAGCTAAAAATGGAAAACATGCGCAAGTATAAGTACAGGGACAAAGTGTCTTAGTTCGGAAACCTAAACCTCAGCTTTTAAAATATTTGGTTATATGTAATGGTGGGTTCAGAGATCTGAGCTTTCCTGAATTTTCAAATAAAAGTTGAATCCTCTATCTACCATCTTTTGTTGAAATGTAGGTTGTTGAAAATGTAAGGACTACATCAATGCATTATAGTTCTCTCAACTGTAGGCATGATAGAGAAACATGGATAAGCTTCTTTATGAATGTGCCCTATGGCTTAAATTCACACAGATACAAATGAAAACAAAAGTTAAGCAAGGTCTGGGAGGCCTACATTAAAACTGAATGTATTCATTAAAAAGTAAATGTGCAAAATATGCATGGAGACTAGGCATGTGCACTGTCTGGACAAATGTGCAAAAGGGAACCAAATCCACCCAAAGTAGACCTTTGGTCTAGAATCACTGGTTCTTAACCTTGGGTTACTCAGGAGTTTTGGACTGCAACTCCCAGAAGCCTTCACCACCAGCTGTCCTGACTGGGGTTTCTGGGAGTTGCAGTTCAAAAGCATCTGAGTAACAAAGGTTAAGAACCACTGGTCTAGATCGCTGGTTCTTAACCTTTGTTACTCAGATGTTTTTGGACTGCAACTCCCAGAAGCCTTCACGATCAGCTCTGCTGGTTGGCATTTCTGGGAGTTGCAGTTCAAAAACACCTGAGTAACAAAGGTTAAGAACCACTGGTCTAGATGGCTGGGGTATAAATCTAATAAAATAAATAAATAAGTAAGTAAGTAGGTAAGTAAGTAGGATTTGTTTGATTTTTGGCCTATTTTGTTGTTTTTGTTTAGTCATTGTGTCCGACTCTTTGTGACCCCATGGACCAGAACACGCCAGGCCCTCCTGTCTTCCACTGCCTCCTGGAGTTGGGTCAAATTCATATTGGTAGCTTCGATGACACTGTCCAACCATCTCATCCTCTGGCGTCTCCTTCTCCTCTTGCCTTCACTCTTTCTCAACATCAGGGTCTTTTCCAGGGAGTCTTCTCTTATGAGATGGCCAAAGTATTGAAGCCTCAGCTTCAGGATCTGTCCTTCCAGTGAGCACTCCGGGTTGATTTCCTTCAGAATGGATTGGCCAACTATAGGGCAGCTGTTCACCCCTGAGGCAGGGCAACACCCCAATGGATTTGTATTATCCCATTTCGCACTCACAGGGTAAAAAAGATGGTTTGTGATTTGAAATGAGTTAAGAGGAAATCCACAACAACAGCGAATTACATAATATCTGTAGGGGGGGCAATAAACCATTTGTTATGATTTGAGACAAAATGGATACAACTGAACCTCTTCAGGCTGCAATTCAGCAGCTTCATGCTGGAGTCTCCCTTTGTGGTTCTTTTGTTCAAGAGCAACCACTTTTACGCATCATAGTAATTGCCACATTCATTCACAGGACCACCTTCTCAAACTAGGAAATCTCCAGAGTTTTTTTGGACTACAATCTTCATCAGGCCCAACCAACATGACCACCATTTAGGGGTGAACTGTAGGAAACCACATGGGAGAAGCTACCAAAGGAGACGAGGGGGATTAATTACTTCTTTCACTTATAAGTGGTGCACATATAGATAACTTTGTAAACTCAACTATGTTTTCCACATGAATCCTGCTGTTCTAGAAAAAAAGCAAATAAAAGGACAAAGTATGATCCTCCAAGTACATAATATTTATTTCAGTGCAACATGTCTCCATAAAACTGTGCAACAGTAAAACCTTGAGGAACAGAAACCATCAAACAGAAAACTGGAATTATCTGCAATAAATCAGGAAACAGATGTACAAGCCAACTTTTCCAGGAAGGTAAATTTTAATTTCCCCACATATTTACTTGGTTTTTAAGGTGCTACTTAGAATTTCAACTTTTTGTATATACTGTAATAATTATTTAAAAATACAAAGATCTAAAGTTCAAACACAATGAACTTTATCCACTTAATTAAAAAAAATAGAAATCTATTTCTTGTTTTACAAATATGAAAGCAGCACTCCTCAATTCTGCATACAAATGATTTATAAATGTACATAAATTTACATTTTTCATTTTAAAACAAAAAAGGAATATTGCTGAAAGTTCAAAAACAACCTTTTTCTGCTTATGACACTTTTACTGTAAGATCTGGAGATTAAAAAATAAAATATATTACACATTATAAAAACATTTTAAAAACTTTCTATGATCCCATTTTAACAATGCACATTAGCCTTTGTACATGTTCTGTTGGCTATTAGGAAAATAATTACTAATGCACAGACTCTTTTTTTTTAATAAGTCAATTTTCTGAGATGAAATTGAAGACTTCAAGGGCCAGCACATAATGGCTCATGCTTGCTATACTGTCATGTTGAACATTAAAAGAAAAAAAAATCCATTGGACTGGGTCTAGATTCAGGTGTATAAGATACCCACACAGCTTCTGTCCCTCTCTGCCCCACTGTTCCTTTAACATTCAGCCTCCTCAGAATGCTACAAAGAGTGTGCGGACCATTCTGAACTAGACAGGATGTGGCATAGGGGGCTTGAAATGAAGAGTAAATATGTGGATACAGCTCCCAAATTGAGGCACAGGACTTCTGAGTGCCACAGTAGAGGCTCCTGATGCTCCATGGAACATTTGGGGAGCTGGAGGGGTTGCTGTGGAGACAAAAGGTTTGGAGGTCTGTCTGTCTTTGCATGTGCCCAAATCTAGATCCCTAAATATGGACCTTTTAACAACGACACTGACTTTTCTATTCAATCAGGTTTAAGGCTCTGTCTTTTGAGAATATGAGTGAAGGTCTACCACTCAGTTCAGAGTTCATCAGCGACATGTTTTACACATTTCTCACATCCTATGCAGAAGAAAGTAGATGTCAAATGTATATGATAAAACAGCATCTTCTGTCTCTAGAAACAGGGACAGAGGTTGGTCTCAGTCCTGAGATAACTATACAAGAGATTGTCTCAGATTCATGACCAGGGTTGTTTTTTTTTTTAGGAGTGTCAGCGCATTGTTCCCACAGGGCTCCAGGTCAGCAGTGGAGAGCGCCAATAATATACTAGTACTTGCTATTCCCTGATCTCTATGGAGATGTATCACTAGAATAAGGCAGATACAAGCAAAGTCTAATAACAGATTCATATGGTCTTTACCTGCAGGTTTTGAGACATAATGATTGCACGTACCGAGACTTCATGTGCAAGACTCTACACATAGAAGCCCAATTGCAAAGTTTACGGACAATATGTGAAGTCAGGTGGGTCTGGAGGGAAACGAGTGCACTTGACAATCTACATCTTTCCATACATGGGGTTAAGAGGTCACTGAAACCATTGCTTTGCCAACCGTGCAATGCTATGCATGTTTTCTCAGAGGTAATTCCCACTGTGTTCAATTAGGTTTACTCCCAGGTATGTGTGCACAGGATTGGAGCCTCCATAGACCTCAAGTCGTTTTTCTAAGGTTGTTTTACTGATCTCATTGGGAATCCTTTCAGTACATAAATAGAATGTCACACTTTCTGGATTCCTATAACAGAAATAAGTATATTTCTAATTTGTTGTTATGTGCCATCAAGTCACCTCTGACGTATGGCAACCCTATGAGCGAGCAATCTCTGAAATGTCTTGTCCTCAACTCAAGCCTGTGGTTCTTTTAGAGAGTCAATCCATCCCATATTTGGTTTTCCTCTTTTCTTGCTGCCTTCAACCTTTCCCAGCATAATTGTCTTGTCCAGAGAATTCTGCCTTCTTATGATGCACCCAAAGTAGGACAGGCTCAGCTTCATCATTCTTGCCTCCAGAATACCTCAGGCTTCATTTGCTCTAGGACCCACTGGCTTGTCTTTCTGGCAGTCCAGCATCTGCAAAGCACCTTATTTCAAATGAATTAGTTTTTTTCCCCTGTCAGCTTTCTCTAATCTCCATACTTTCACACTGATCGGAAATATAAGAGTGCAAATGATTTTGGCCTTGATCTCCAGTGACACATTTATTTATTTATTTAGATTTCTACCCCGCCTATCTAGACCTTTGATCTCCTTACACCTGGTGATCTTTTCTAATGTCTTCACTGCTACCCTTCTCAATCTTCTTATGGTTTCTTGGCTGCAGTCTCCATTTGGACTGAGGATTGCTTCATTGTCAACATTACAGTTTTGTAGTTCTTCTATAGTCATTATCTTGTTCCTTTTAATTCAATTGCAGTTCTGCTTTGGGGCTTTCTTCTTTCACTTAAGTTGTTTCAAGTTATTGCTGCTTTCTGACAGTACAATAGTATAATATGCATATCTTAAATTATTGATGTTTCTTCCACCAATTTGCACTTCTCCATCTGAATCTAGTCTAGTTTTCTGCACTCAGACTGAACAAATAAGGGACTAAAACAGACCTTTTTCTGACTCCTTTGCCTATGGCAAACCATTCTGTCTCTCATTCTGTCCTAACAGTAGCTTCTTGCCCATAAGATACACATCAGGACAATCAAGTGCTAAGGTACATCCATTTCTTTCAGAACAATCCATAATTTCTCATGAATCACACAATAAAAGGATATGCTGTTGTCTGTAAAGCATAGTGTCCTTCTGAAATTCTTTGGACCAATCCAGAAGCCAGCAATGTGATATTGAGTGCCTTTTCCTTTTTGGAATCCAGCTTTAATATCAGGCATTTCTAACTCCTTATAAAGTAAAAGCCTTTGTTGCAACACCTTGAGCATCACTTTGCTTCAATTGGAAATTAAAGCAATATTCCTATGGTTACTGCAATCCTTGGCATCGTCCTGGGAAATGGAATACATATAGAATGTTGCCAGTTAGTGAGTCATTGTTTTATTTTTCATATTTGCTGGCATATTCTTGTTAGGAACTTGACAGACTCCATCTGTGGCTTGAAATAGGTACCTAACTCATTCAGCTATCCAACCAGAATCTATGAGGATAATCAGGCCAAAACTTCATTTCCTGTGTAAAAATATTTGGACATGGTGGTGGGCAGACTGCTATGATGTGGCACTCAAGCTTTCAAGATTATTTAGAAAATAAAGAAGGGAAAAAGGATCTATTTCAAGCCACAGAGATGGTCTGTCAAATTCCTAACAAGAATATGCCAAAGCAGTGACAAAGGTACATTTTGAGTCTCAATCGCTGCAAAGGGACTTTACATCATGTATTTCACCAGCTGAAAGGGAAATACCTTTACAGTTCAGTGCTTCCTAGGAGGCAGTGCATTCTACAAATTTGCCTTAAAGAAGAGAGAAGAATGTGATTATGTGCTTTGAAATAACTTCAGAAGTACTGTGAACATTTTATGGTATTTTCAAAATACATGGTTCACATGCAGCATTACTGAAGATGCAGATTTATACTGATGAATACTATCAACTAAATGCAACTCTAAGTGTGTGTATCTTAGTAGTTAACAAATATGTGTAGTAAACTCAATTCTGGTTTTCTTTCTATGGAGTACTCAGAAGGGGTACATTCTCTTCTACGGGGGGGGGGGCGCTCTGTATATCCTACAAGGCACAGTCAAGAATTGAATCCACAAGCATTGGCTCTGCAGTCTAAACTTCAACCCACTGAGCTACCCAGCCAGCTGGGTATTTTAATAGTGGAGAAAACTGTTCAGTTTTGGGACATTCACCACATTTGTTTCACACTGTCACCATCTCCATGAATTTCAATAATTATGAAATTTTACATATTCACAACATACATGCACAAGAAGTAAAAATACCAGTCTCCACTTTTTTGTCTGCCTGCAGTTAACCCAAATTCATGAATATATATCTCTTGTACACATGTTGAAAGTGGGAGAATCGCTAAGCTGAGCAGTGCTTTGAAAACATATTTTAAATTATATAAAAGGTAAACAAAATGAGGTTCTAGTGAGAACATTAAAAAAACCCACAAGAGATCTTATGTACATTACATATATACAATTTCAGAGGGGTGTAGAAAAATCTAGGAACTCAAGAGAAGCTTGAAACATTTTTTTGTTCTGGAGTATCAATGCATATCCTTTGATATCCTATAAACTCATAATATGGCCAAAGTGCCCCTGAAATGAAAAAGAAAAGAAAAGAAGTTTAGCTGATTCAAAACAGGTGCTATTATACAACTCCACATTTGCACTGTACTGAGAATAAGATAAAAATAGAAGGAAATTTGTAGCCTTAGCAAGCCTGAGAAATTTCAGATGCTGTGTCCAAAGGAAATGCCACCTAATAGTGGATGTAGAGTCTAAGATAAACAAGTATAATGCCATGCATAACTTAGCAAGGGCAGCATGACACTCTGGAATTCCCACTTACAAAAATCTTAGTCAGAAGGGCTAGCACTACATCAGCAAATAAATATATGGCCTATAGCGAATTGAATGAGGAAGCCTGCATGGTAGTTAGAAAATACTTTGATGGGGACAGGCTTGAACCGAAGTACAATCTTTTTGCTGGGAAAAGAGTACGGTAATTCTTAACCCCCAGACTTCAGCTGAACTGGTTTACATTACCACACTGAAAAATATCTAAATGTAATATGTAATTATTCATCCACATTCAATCATCATGAATGTTTGTAAAAAATACTTCTAAATCTCTACTTATAAATATTAAATGCCTCCTAACTGGACATACTCCTAAAAGAGAGTGCATTTTAAACTTTGAACGGAGATTTCATCTACCCCACTGGTACTTAACCTTGGGTTACTCAGGAGTTTTGGACTGCAACTCCCAGAAGCCTTCATCACCAGCTGTCCTGACTGGGGTTTCTGGGAGTTGCAGTTCAAAAGCATCCGAGTAACAAAGGTTAAGAACCACTGATCTACCCAACTAAACTTGGCTTTTCAGTAGATCTTCAGTAGATCAGAAACATGAACTTGCACTCCCTATATTTTCAAACTGATGCAAGAAACCTGTTGGTTTGCACTCTTCAAGCACACTGAGAAAAACCTAATTCAACCTGCCTCTTTTTTTTTTTTACATGCTTTACTCCTGAGAAATGTAATTGCAGGGCTTTTTGTTTTTCACCAAATATGAACCTTATGTTTTATAGTT
The DNA here is from genome assembly GCF_051106095.1 of Pogona vitticeps. Taxonomy (NCBI): domain Eukaryota; kingdom Metazoa; phylum Chordata; class Lepidosauria; order Squamata; family Agamidae; genus Pogona; species Pogona vitticeps. The sequence continues at coordinate 76,597,132 of NC_135785.1, forward strand.
CTAATATTTAAGAAAAAGTCTATCTTGCTATGTCATAGTAGGAAGGTTAATATACTTACAGGTTCTCCAGCCATACATCTTAGGCAAGTTTGGGCAGTAGTTCTGGTTTCATTATCCGGAAGTATCTGATTAACAAACACATATATACAAAATTCTCAAAAAGGAACACACACCAAAATCCAAGCATCATAATTTGACATTTTTATTATGAAATGGATTAACATTTCCTAGAAGTATGGATTTGGGCTGCATAAAACATACCATGTCATGTGTTTTTTCTTTCATAATACGAGGGGTGGAAAATTCAGTGGGGCTTTTCTGTGTCAAATCCTGCTCCATATCCCAATAATCCACAGCACACTTGCTTGGTGGGTGGCAAGAACTGATCGACTGTGGAATAGTCTCCAAACTTCTACATACTCGTTTCTGTCAGGGATCAGAAGGAAAAAAGAACAAGAAATTAAGAATGAAGGACCTCCCCATCTACTTTTCAAGTGTTTACCTAGTGGAAAGAATGACCAGTTAATGGGAAATATAGGCCTAGCCCTATCTCAGTTGTAGAGCTACCAGGTGGGTAGCATTGAATAGTTCACAATCCTCCATTTTCAGATTCCTACCTAAGTAATGGATTAGAATTAACTACCCTAGTGTTGTGAGAATAGCCATAAGAGATTACTATAAAGCTACTTTTATATTGAACATGTTGCATAAACAGGTGGATAAATTACAGTAACAGATGCACAGAGAGGGGTTGTTGGGAGAGGCGAATACAGAAAGTAAAGCATCAAAATCTTTGACCTCTGATTTCATACATACAAAGCCTGTTTCAATAATGGTGTATTTTTGGATCCTGGCAGTTCGGTATTTTGTATTCGCTGGTTAAGCACAACATCCTTCATGAACAGATAACTTGCCCAAAATCTGTGCACACACTGGAAGTTTTGTCATCCCTGTAATTCTGAATTTCAGAGACCTATTAAAATTAAACACAACTCAACCAAAAATGATGTTGTGGGAACTCTTAAGGTTTCTATGCAATGATGGACAAAAAAAAGTAGGCTCCACACAGCTGATGCAGACACACATTACTCCACTAATTTTAATGACTTTTTTAAAAATTGTTTTTAATTTTTTTTTAAAAAAAATCATTGGGTAGGGGAAGATCATGGGAAAGGGGATCTGGAACAGGATACTGGGGTAAATAAAAAATACAGAATGTGATAGAGAATAATATATTACTTTTGCCTATATGTTTTCCTACTAGGTTTACTTCACACTTATCCTGCCATTTTTTTCTGAGCTTTTTCTACTATTTTATATCTTCTTTCTCATAACTTTAATCCATTCATGTTCTCATCTCTCATCCAATTATACAAAGGTTCCCACTTTTTTCTAGCCTCAACAATTTGTCTTTTAATACTTATAAAATATCCATCTCTGCTGTTTTGAAAAAAAGTTCTGGATTGTTGGGAGTCTCCTCTTTTTTCCAGTATTTGGCATTTAAAATTCTTGCTGCTGTAGTTTCATTATGATCAAGTATCTCCTTTTTCTTTTTCTATTGAATCTGGTATTATATTCAACAAAAGCAGTTCAGGTTCATATGGAATTATAGATAACATTTTTTTTGTAAAAACTCATGGACTAGTTTCCAAAAGCTCTTAACCTCCCTACAAGACCACCACATATGATAAAAACTACCTTCTTTTAATTTGCATATCCAACATTTGTTAGAGGTCTTAAATTGTTTATTGTCATTTGCTTTTTGATACCATAGGAAGGCGTGCCATCCTAAATTTAAATTATGTCCTTCTAGTTTTTGTGTTCTGTCATTTTCTAAAACTACAAATTCCTTTATCCAAACTAGAGCACAGGCTTTATAACATAAAAACCAATCTGGAAGTCCAAAGCCTGCTCTTTGTTCTGCGTCTTGAAGTGCTTTGATTTTTATTCTAGGTTTTTTCCCTTGCTAGACAAACTTCATTATTTTTTTTGTAAGTTCTTGAAGTATTAGTTGTTTTGTAAGGACTGGTATTGTCTGAAAAATAAATATCATTTTAGGTAATATATCCATCTTCACAGCTACAATCTTCCCCATAAATGATAACTGAAATTTTGACAATTGTTCCAAATCTTTTTCGATCATACCACTTAAGTTTTTTTTTTTAAAGGCAAAATAAGAATCTGTGCTCAGTGACTACCACAATTCAGGGAATCTTGAGGACAACCAAGTCATGAATGTGAAATATTATCAATGAGAGCAGCCAGAAAAAATTTGAGAAGGGAGGACTCTCACCTAATTAAGCCCTGCAGTTATCCTTAATTTCTGCTATCCAAGTTAACTCCAGAACTGGTCAGCAGGTTTCTGGAGAAAGCACCAAAGTGCCTTTACTCCTCCTGAAACATTTCCCAGTTTCCTCTGTAAGCCCTGAAGGCAAGGCTCTTGTTCCAGGCTGATTGGAGCCCTGAATAGGAGTGCTGTTGCAGATGATATTTATGGAAACTATTTTGAATATAAACAAACAAAATCCTGTTAGGTTAAAACAAAGTGGATGAATACAAGCAGCATCTCCAAGGAGAAAGGCTGAAGCTAGAATGCTGTAGGAAAAAGAACACGATATATCTAAAGGAAGTGAATCAGAAACAAAATATGCATTATACTAAGAGTGTGCAAAGTGTAATAATAAAAATCTGAAAAGCATTCTGAGGCGAGGCCGCTTTCCACTGGGAAAACATCCACCTCCTTTGTTATTGCAGAATTTGTCCTTTATTAAAAGCCATGGCATGCAAGTACAAGCAGCACAACCGGCAAGAGGTGTGAAAGAAAAGAGATTTACTGCTATGTATTAGAAGAATTTTTCCTGATCAAAAATAAAATCAAACTTGCTTTGAGTCTAAAGTACTTACTGTAGGAAACAGAAATTTAACATACAGAGTAGCTGGCTAAGAATCTTATACTAATGAAAGCAGAACCATCTTCTCCAGAGAATTCCAAGTTATTCTGAAATTTGATGGCATTGGAAACATCCCATGGAACTGCAACAACAGACCAGCACAGAATTTTGATTGTGCATACTGCATTAATAACACAGTATCTAGTCTGTCCTTCGCAAGACCCAGAGGGTTCACATAACTTTTGAGAGCTCTCCTTTTTCTCAAATTTCATCAGAATGTTGATAAATGTACCAGGTGTTGAAAATCCAAATGCGTGAGGCAGTATATCTTGTATAGGGAATCAGACATAGGACAATGTAATTGGGACAGTGTGTCACTTGCATCATAAGGCACTAAAGGTAATTCAAAAGACATACATGCATGTTTGTTTTAATCACTGGAGATCTGAGCATGCTACATGGTTTTTGTTTTGTTAAAGCTCCGACGAGACATATGGAAAATATCTGGAAATGTCTTGTGGTTAAAAGCTGCCTGACCTACACAAGGGGTCCAGAAAACAGGGGCAATAAGTATACAGAATGACAAAATTATAATTAACTATACGAGAAGCAAATGCATTGGGTAACATTAACCATCACAGTACACTAATACAATATACAGTACTTTAATCTTCAATTCACTGCAGTAAATTTAGAATTTAACGGCTGCTTTATTATGTATTGTTGTTAAGTTATCTAGTATAAATTTAGGGTCCCATATAACTACTGATTTTGTCTTCCTGATACCACATATAGTAATTAATTAGAACACTTGTATACTAGTTATTTTAAAATGCAGCATGCTGCATATTTGCTCACATACTGCTAGGAAGTATGGGGTAGCAGTAGCATTTTTATAGGCACGGAAAAACACATTAAAATCAAATCAAGGGGGTAGGTGAATGTGCCATTTCAAAATCAAATGCGGCTGTACAGGCAGATGCTAAAGCAACTTAGTAGCTCCAGGAACAAGGAGAGATGAATATGCAGATCTTGCTTGGATAAAGCTAATACAGTAACTCCACTAACCTTGGGTAAGCAATATTTCCTCATGAGGCAAAGCAAAACAAAGTGTGCTGCTTGTATACCACCCCATAGCACTTAAAGCACTCTTTGGACAGTTTACAAGTTAATTATGCAGGCTACGCATTGCCCCCTGTGCAGCAAGGTGGGTCCTCATTTTACTGACCTCTGAAGGATGGAAGGCTGAGTGAACCTTGAGTTGGCTACCTGAGATTTAACCCCAGGTCGTGAGCACAGTTTTGGCTGCAGTACACCAGTTTAACCACTGTGCCATCAGTCGGCCCTGTACTACCCTGGACAACGTGCAGTTCTCGTGTCAACTGTAACTATCATGCAACTGTGACATGTTAAAACACACAACATTAATTATATGTTTATATATGAATATATCATTTTCCCAATTTCCATAATTATTTTTCTTCTTCTCCACAATTCTCTCAACTACCCCAGGAATACTCTTACACAGCTGCTGCTGTCGCAATCTAAATGGAATTAAGTGGAATGGTGGGAGCCATGTGTATGTCCTAAAACAGGGGTTCAAAACTTTCAGGGCTAGAATAGGTCCTATGCAGACACCTAACCCACATCTGTGTGATGCACCGAGACTTTGATTATAAATAGAGAGGGGGACGAATATAACAAATTCATTAAATATTCATTGATCCGTATTTGTGGGTTCCAGAGACCCCCCCCCACAAATACGAAAGGATGAATATTTACCTGTTTTTATTCGTCCTTTGTATTTTTTTTTTGAAACCACCATTCTGCCTACCAGAAAGGCAGCCACCACCCCACACAGCCACCCAATACCACAGCCTACCCCACCACCTCTTCTTTTCCCTACCTTAGGCCCCGTAAAGGTCGTCTGGCCTTGGAGCCACACATGTAAAAATGGAGACTGGATGCCCTTTGCAAAGATGGTGGCTGCTGCTTCATTTAGGGTAGGGAAGTTGCAGCTGCCATCTTTGCAAAGGGCAGCCTGGAATCCCTTAGCCTGCCTTAAGGGAATCCAGGCTGCCCTTTGCAAAGATGGCAGATGCAGCTTCCCTACCCTAAATGAAGCCACAGCCACTATCTTTGCAAAGGACAGCCAATCTCCCTTTTTACACATCATGGCTGCGAAGGCCTGATGGAGACCTCGGCAGCAGCTATTAAGCTAAGGGGGTGTCGGTGGGAGTGGGTTGGAGGCTAAGGTAGGGAAAGGAAGGGGGTGTGGGAGTAGGCTGTTGGGGTGGCTGGCTGTGTGTGTGTGTGTGACTGCCTATTGGCTTCTGATCAGCTGGTTGCCAGCTGATAGGTAGAATGGGCTTCTGTGCCGTGTGGTAAACTCTCCTGGGGGGACCCAATTTGTGGGTGAATAACCTGGACGTCCGATATCCAATCTTCACCAAAGTTGGCAGGCGTGTTGGGGAAAGACATAGGAAGCTCCGTTGTGATTCTGGAGTCTCTAAGTACCTGGGGGAGCTTTCCTGGATGGGTCCTCTTTGTGACTATTTAACTCGGGAGTCCATGATCTAATGTTCACTAAATTTTCAGGAGTTTTAGGAAAGTGTCTGAGGAAGCCTCCTTGCAAATTTGGTGTCTCTAGGTGGTTGGGGAGCAATGGTATAGGTGTTTAAAGTACAGACAAATCAATGGATCGATTAATCAAAGAATGTTCGTATATTTGTATTCGTTGATCTGTTAACCTTGACGAATAACAGATCAAAATGAATCACCATTTTTTTATTTGTCCCCATCTCTAATTACGAAGCAGAAACATAGTTGGGAGCCAACATGTGGGCATAGTATAGAAAGGACTGTTGACCTATCTTAAACAATATCTTTCTTGCTTTGAAATTTGAGCTTAACTAACTTGTGAAAGTGAGGAAGAATTAAGGAACCTCGCAATGAGGGTGAAAGAGGAGAGTGCAAAAAACGGTCTGAAGCTCAACGTAAAAAAAAAACTAGGATCATGGCCACTGGTCCCATCACCTCCTGGCAAATAGAAGGGGAAGATATGGAGGCAGTGACAGATTTTATTTTCTTGGGCTCCATGATCACTGCTGATGGTGACAGCAGCCACGAAATTAAAAGATGCCCGCTTCTTGGGAGAAAAGCTATGACAAACCTCGACAGCATCTTAAAAAGCAGAAACATCACTTTACCAACAAAAGTCCGAATAGTCAAAGCTATGGTTTTCCCTGTAGTGATGTATGGAAGTGAGAGCTGGACCATAAAAAGCAAAGCAAAACTGACCGCCGAAGAACTGATGCCTTTGAATTGTGGTGCTGGAGGAGACTCTTGAGAGTCTCCTGGACTGCAAGGAGAACAAACCTATCCATTCTAAAGGAAATCAACACGGAATGCTCGCTGAAAGGACAGATCTTGAAGCTGAGGCTCCAATACTCTGGCCATCTCATGAGAAGAGAAGACTCCCTGGAAAAGACCTTGATGCTGGGAAAGTGTGAAGGCAAGAGGAGAAGGGGACGAGAGGACAAAATGGTTGGACGGTGTCACTGAAGTTACCAACATGAATTTGACCCAACTCCGGGAAGCAGTGGAAGACAGGAGGGCCTGGTGTGCTCTGGTCCATGGGGTCACAAAGAGTTGGACACGACTAAACAACAACAACAACTTGTGAATTAGACCAGGTCTGTAGCATCAAATCACCAATGTCATCAGATATGAAATCTCAGACGTATGAAAATACAGAAGTCTTTTGCCCAACTTTAGTTGTTTCTCTGAACTACTACTCATATTAACATGCATTGGTTACACTCTTCTGGTTACTGTCAGATGTGAGTGAATACACAGGCAGCACAAGCACACACCTTTTTATATGTGTTTCCTTTTTCTTTTTAAACCTTAATACTGTTTAGGTTGCCTTTAGTCACCACTGATCAGTTCTCATAGTTCATCTGGCCTTACTTAAGAGAGCTGGAATTCAGTAACAGCCAAAGAGACCAGAATATTGCTCCCTTATTTTAAATTCAAATTACTTTAAATAGAAAACCTTATCTAAAGCTGTGTACAATAGGGTGTGTGCTGAGTTTCAAGGCCAAAAAACAACAACTAGTAATCCTTTCGCTGTGATGCTTGTGCTATAATACTTTGTGACACCAATCATCTTTGTCCTCAGTCAAAATATTTTTGGTTTTGAGACTTCTGCACAGAATCTACCATTTGTCCCAAGGGACAGGCTGGACTATGTAAATCTGCACTCACAGTCTGGCATAGCTGAATTATCATATGGCTGGGACCACTTTCTTAGCTAAGTGTATCAGTGGGATAAGAATTAAAGGAGACACCAATTACCAACTATGATCTCAAAAGCTGCAGATAAGACCAATCACCCCTTAAGGGTGATATTAAAACTCACTCTACTGAATATAAAGCATTAGAGAAGATGGCCTTTAGACAGACACCAAAAATGAGGATGGCATTAGCTTGCATTATTCTGATCAGCTCAGCTAACAAATCCAATCCTCTACAGAAACGCTATTAGTGTCACCAAAAAGGGGGGGAGGGAGCTTTGAGCAAAGTCCCTAAAGGAAAAGAAGAAACTAATGTCATTAATGCGTTAACAGCCTCTGGTCACTTAACAGAGTGGTTTTAATAGGCTCTAGAGGGGAAACATGTCCAGTTCTTTTCAGCCAAAGGGAAGGTTAAAGCTGTGTGTGGGTTTTGAAGATAGTGGGTTAGATTCCTTGGGGATTTGCCTGCCTTGTTGTATATTTGCAAATGTCCTTTTAATAAAGCAAATGATGGCTAACTACAATTAAGTACCAAAGGTGGCTCTTTTAACAAGCACATGCCATTGCACTGATAGGTTTAATTACACTATAAAGCTCACTGGAAAGCACTTCAGGAAAAAAGATATGGGGGCACCAAGCTTTGCAAAATTAGTGTACAACAAATCACTGGTGATTTCAGCATTCTGTCATTAGCATTTGGGAGCATCTGCATTCTGCATCCTATTCCAAAGTCTCTGTGGCAAAAAAAAAAAAAACAAACAAAAAACAACAACAGCCCTAGATTTTCATTTAAAAAGAAACATTAAAATCTCTTCACAGTAAAAGCTTCAACTACTTCCACGCAAGTCAAAACAAAAACAAAAAAAGGACATGCCTATAAAATATCTGCAGGACAGGGCTCAATTGTATTTTAGAGGATGAAAACAAAATCTAATACTTGGTAATTTAGAAACCGATATTTTAAGATAGAAACTACAGTTTATAGTTGGTAGGAATAGTTTTGCTCAGAGAATTCAGGAAGCTGCTTTCTGCTCAGTCCGATCATTCTTCCATGAATTCTGACTGGCAGCCGCTCTCTAGGGATCCAGGTAGGATTACTTCCTGGCCCTACCTGAAGACCCCTGGTAATCCCTGATGGCTTCCCATCCAAGTACTAACCAGACTCTGCCATGCTTAGCTTCTAAACTCAGACAAGACTGGTAGGCTTTCGATGGCATGACAATACAGAAGATATGTGCCAACAGTGGTAATATTCTAGGGTGTCTTACTTAATTACAGTGATGCCCCGCTTAACGATTGCCCCACATTATAACGAATCCACTTTACGACGATCTTTCTGCGATCACAATTGCGACTGCAAAGCGATGGTCTAAATGGGGGAATTTCACTTAGCGACGATCGGTTCCCTGCTTCGGAAACAGATTTTTGCTTTACGACGATCAAAACCAGCTGATCGTTGGGGTTTCAAAATGGCCGCTGGGTGCTTAAAATGGCTCCCTGCTGTGCTTAGGGATGGATTCCTCGCTATACCGGCAGTGAAAATGGCTGCTGTAAGGAGGATCTTCGCTGGACGGTGAGTTTTTATCCCACTGGAACGCATTGAACGGGTTTCAATGCGTTTCAATTGGGTTTTTAATTTAGCTTTACAATGTTTTCGCTTAACAGCGATTTTCCTGGAATGGATTATTGTCGTTAAGCGAGGCACTACTGTATAGGTTTCTGCAACAAGCAGACTGATGAAAAGAGATTATCAGTGAAGTAAATACTGTATCCTTGTATTGGCCAATGCCACCATCTTCCCAGGGGGCTCTGGTACTTCCGTCTTTCTCCTCCTCCTCGTATCTGTCACAGCAGGTGAAGCAAAAAAATCTGAACCAAATGCAATTGTTATACTCAACTAGAGTAGACTCTTTGACTCGATGGGATTTATATACAGATTGATGTTACCAAAGTCTCCTTGATTTAATGACTTTACTGTTTCAGTTTAGTATTTCATACTCCCCAGCTGCCACCAGCAAAAATTTTAGGCAGGGATTTTTCCTGCCTCAGGCTACACTTTCTATCCAGCGCACACAGTCTGTCGTCTCTCCCTTCCTCCCTGCAGCATCTGCCTTATCCTCCCACCTCTGAAGTAGCAGAAACATCTACCATCTAAATTTACACCTGGGTAATGATTTCTGACATTTATGTATATCCAGGCTTGCTACATCTTTCTCCATTCCCACATCTATGACAGCTCATGAAATTTCCTTGTCAGAGTATGCTACTTTGGCAGAGCAGCGGCAGGGTCTGATGGATGAGAAGACCCTCTAGGAAGTAGAATCACTTGAAGGCATGAAGAGGCAGTAAAAGTATCTGCCAGGGATACTTTAGGTCTACGAATGCCAGAACTGGTGCATGAGGGTGAGGTTTATGACCCAGTGTGTATCTTTATTCTTCTCCTAGGCCTAATGTTTTATAATCCAGCAACAGGTCCGAAACATATATGAACGGAATTGCTCGTGGCAGTACCTCCGTATACACATTCTTACTTATGTTTGATCCACAATCAGATATTGCGAAACATTTATTGACCCAAGGAAGAATTTTAGGAGCAGAAAATTCTAAATTGTGATTTGCTCAGTACCCTCATGAGTTTCCATTGAGAAGTCCCACCAACATTTTCATAGTGCTTTTTACACAGCATTGTTGTTGTGCAGTGATCTCCATGCAAAAACAAAACAAAAAGAAAACAAAAAACAAAACAAAAAACCCCCACTCTCTGCTTGCCAACAGCATTTTCTGTGTTATCCTCCATTTCCACACTGGCAGGACTTCCTATTCAGAAAAAGCTTAACAGGATATTACTTTCATAACTGACAGCAACAATTTAACACTTAGCCACTGCCCCCACCCCCATCTCTTAGGCTGGAACTATACATTGCAGGTCGTCTCCAGTAAGCTTTTTACTTCTGTTCATCTGCAAACTGGAGTGAAAATGTTCCAATCATGCCCGATCTAATGCAGAGAAAATGGAGGCCTTACCCACAGGACAAAAACAATGTCTGCCAGCCAGTGCTAAGGTAGCTGGGAAGTCTTCCACCACTCAGTGACGTTCTTTTTTTCATGGATCTGCTTCAGTACCTCTTTTTTTTTTTTACCACACCTGGAGCAGGCAAGGACTCTGCTTCCCTTCCTCCTCCGCAGGACCCGCTTGTCCAGCAGGAGGCTGGACAGCAGTGACCAGGGAGCACATGTTGGCAGCAGCGGCGGCAGCAGCAGCCTCCAAACCCATTCAAGGAACACTTGCTCCTACTGCACTCCATGGCTCCAGTTGCCTACCCCAGGACAGGCAAGCCTTGCAGAGGAGGAAGGGCACTTTCTCATCTAGTTGAGGCCCTACTGCATTTAAAAATAGTGCCACTGGGCATCATTTGAAAGTGCAGTAGGGCTTATGCCATGCAAAATGATGGAAGTCACACTGGATTCCAGCCTGTTTCACGTCAACGCGTAGTTCCAGTCCTCGCTTCCCGTAGGAAAAGCAGTTCCTGAGGTCAGCTTAATTCTCTTGCTCCCGCACCCTACTCCAGACGTCTCTAGTTACCAAGGGCCTTACATTTGTGCACACCCTTTGCCCTCAGGTTGTCAAATACCTTGGCAACGGAGGGCAAGGTCTAAGTGCAGACTTCAGTAGGTCTTGGTGCGAAGTCTGGGTGGCCTCAAGCCACCTCAGCTCTTGGGGGACTTCGTCCGCAGCCCTCACGGACCACAACATTATCACCTCAGGTGGAAAGCGTTTATCAGCCAGCTCAAGCCCAGGTCCTTTACAACCTCCTGGACGAGGGGAGTGATGAGGAGGACGAGTTTCCTCTCCCCTCCACACCAGCCCCGCCATCAAAATCGAGTCAAAACGAGGGCACCTTGTGCGGGGCCCCAGCGCGACCTCATAACCTGGGTCGTCTTTAGCTGCAAAACATCCAGTCCTGCCCCCTCTTTCCAGCTGGACGAAGCCCTCGAGAGCGGCAGGGCTGGGAAACAGACAATAGCAAGCCTGTTCCCGTCCTTCTCTAACCCCAGGTCTCTGTCTTTACTCCGTTCGTTAGGAACATTTTTCACGGATGATTTTGCAACAAAAGCCTAACTGCAAGTCGAAAGGGTGGCAGCGGCATTATTTTTTTTCCCAGACCAAGAAGAGCAGGTGCACGGGAAAACGGCAGCTACCTTTTATTACTGCAATGCCAGGATAGTCGTACTTGAGTCCAGCGGACTATAGTCGTACTTGCGTCCCTAGCCAGGGAAGTTTGCAGTACCTTCCCGCTTATTAAACTGCCTGTGCCAGCCGCTCGGCCCGTTTCGCTCTCAATTCCCGCGCCAGAAATAACCTCGCCTGAGCATTAAAACTGCTTGGGACAGAGGTGGCAGGGGAAACCCTACCCTCTTCTAAGACTGGCCGCCACAACCCCATGTTAAATCGACTCAATCCCCCGTGCAGCCAAGGGGGACCGCATCCGTCATTTGCCTAGGGCTGCAAACACACCGGAATCCAAAAGCAACCACACACCGAAAAGAAAGTCTCCGCCTTTCTTGAAGTTTGTTTCCTCCTCCTCTTTCTCTGTCTGTTTGCACCTCTCCCTCCCTCCAACTCGTTGCAGCAGCAGCAGCAACAACAACAGGCTTGTTCTCTATTTCACATTTTCTTTTTTTGCACTTTTTGTAAGGCTGTCGTCAAACAGCCTCAGGGCGGAATAAAAAGAGAGGAAACTTGGGAGGCGGCGGGTCTGAGGGAAAAGCCGCGGCGTCTGCGGAGATGAAGGCGCATGCTCCCGCCGCCAAACCCCTGGCGTGAGGCCGGCGCGGAGCCCATCAACGCAGCGCGGGGGAAACTTACGCGCTCTGGCTCCGGCAGGCCGACCCGTTCCGCCGCCCGCCTCGTCGCCGCCCGCCGCCGTTCCGCCACTAAGTTCATGGCACCCGGTCCCAGCGATCGCTGCCGCCTGGAACCCGGCGCCCCCTCTTGCTCTCTGGCTTCTCCTGGGGGCTGCGCACCCGGGCGCTCCACCCCCTTCTTTCCGTAGGAGCCAATCCTCCTCCTCCTCCTCCTCCTCTTCGCCCTGGAGGGGATTGAGCGCCGCCCGCCTGCCGCTCGCCTCCGCGTTGCCAGGCCGAACTGGCTGCCCGCCAACCGCGAGGCGCGGTGCTGGGTGCGGGCACTGGGCCCGGTGGCCCCCGTGGCGTTAAGCCTGGAAGCGAAAGTGAAACGCCGGCCGTCGAGAGGGATGACGCTTCCTATTGCGAGGCGTAATAGGCTTTTTAAAGGGCTTAGCCCTAGAGACGGCGTCTCCCTGATGGGGAACGTTTCTGAAAGGTGATGCGGAGAGAAGCGCTGGGTGACGGGGCTGGGCCTTTAGGAGAGCCGAGGTGCGAAGTGAGGAGTGGATCCTGCAAAGAAGCAGTCAGGCTGTTGACTCCTGCAGTGGCAAAATATGGTTGGATTTGGGGTTTGGCTCTTAGGGTCTTGGATCTGGTAGGGACCAGATTGTAATTTGTTGGGGTGGAAGGATTGGCAAAGGAAATCAAGCAGCCAGAGTGGCCTCTGCTTTAGTAGGGGGGACTTTAGGGGGAATACAGTAGTGTTGTCAGACCTGGAGAGGTTGGAATGACAGCCCTTGGGAGTGGAGTGACAGCCCTAGGACTGGGCCGATGCTCTTGGGACTGGAATGACAACCCCATGGAGTGGAATGACAGGCTTAGGACTGAGATGAAGCCCCCTGGAGGGTAGAATGACAGGCCTGGGACTCCAAGCTCCCAAGATCTGACATGGCTGTTTTCCCATCATTCCTTCCTATCAATGTGGTTAATGTAATCTAGCTCTGCAAACCATTCCCTCCTTTCTTTGTGGCATGAATTTACTTTAAAGAAGGCTAGTCATGTCAACTAGCATTTGCAGCTCTGATTATTTCCAGGGGGCTTTTCTATCACTCTCATAGTCTCCAATGGGCATTCTTGGTTTGTTTGGGTTTTTTTTTTCTTTAGTCTACCTCCAGAAAGATCATGTTAATGGGTAAGCTTGACATTCCAGTGTGCAGCCAGTGTCTTTCTTCCAACAAGCAGAGCTATTACTCACTTCTGAAGTCTAGCAATGCCAATGTATTGTCACTACACATGTAATACAGCATGGGCATATACAGATTCAATTATATGTGGATGTTCATATTTCAACTCTATACATGTATGACACAGCAGATGCCACAAAGCACCATGTATACAACATCACTGACATTCAGATGTGAAGTTGTGAGGGCAACGATCATGAGACATGCATTAGTGCTTAAGAGAAGGCACAAATTGTGGCTTATTGAGCAATTTTTACTCACGTTTATTATTTAATGACTGTCAGTATACAGTTTGGAGAAAACACATGGGTGAGGTTGATATTTATTTTATCTATTTATTCTATTTGATATGATATTTTATATGATATTCAGAGAAATCCACTCTGTCCTGAACTTATTTACTGTGCAAATCATTATCACATTATCTTTCCTTCAATGAACTCAAATAGGCACAAACTGGTGACCATTCTACATGTATAATCAAATAGTAGACTTAAAGAGGAAGTATGTTTTACCTTTGGAAAATAAGAGCTGTAAAGAATCATACAGTTGATTTGGGCTGATTTGAGATCCTTTGGAATTGAGACAGTCTTAGTTGATGCCAGTCAACTCCCCAGAATACACACAAACTACAGTTCTGAGATTGGCAGCTGCATTTTCAACAACACTGACCAAGATATTCCTTATCTGTCCTTCAGAATTTGAGAGACAGAGGCACTCTTTTGTGGCAGTTATACTCTTTGCTGGAAATGAGCTTCCAGTTTGATGCTGGATGTTTGCTACTCCTCCCCATTGGGAGTCCCCTTGGGCTGTGACTTCTTCTATCTCTGTAAGGTTCAGAATGCTACAGCCAGTGCATGGACACAGGCAGAGGGGACAGGGATTCTGGGAGATGTAGTCCATGCCCAGATTTTGAGTTACTTGCGCTGGTTGCCAATTAGTTTGCAGCCAGTTTTAAAGCACTGGTTTTCAAACCTTAAGGCCCTAAATTGTTTGATTACTTTGAGAAATATTAATCCAGATTTCATTTTATGCAAAGCTGAAATTAATAGCAACAGGGCTTTCTTGGTGTCAGCCCCACTGCCTTGAAGATCTTTTGTGGGAGGAGGGAAAATCCCAGAAGTTGACTTCTTCTTTCATCAATTAATCACTTCTGACCCAAATTCAAAGCAATGGTCAGGGTTCTTTTTCAATCAATTTTCTAGGAATCTATTGCTTGGAAAATACAGGTGATTATGATGAAATTAATGAATGGACCAGAATCCCCAAAAAACATATACTGTATTTTTCGCACCATAAGACGCACTTTTTCCCCACAAAACAGGGGGGGTTGAAAGTCTGTGCATCTTATGGAGCGAAGAAAACATTATATTTTCCTGTTTTCTTCTCCTAAAAATTGGTGCGTCTTATGGAAAGGTGCGTCTTATGGAGCAAAAAAATACGGTAATTAGATTTGGACACTCTTTTACTAAGATGAAAAATGTCTGGATAGAGGTTGGAAATTGGTTTGTCACAAGAAAAAAAAAGTCTAGAGACTTTGAAGACTTAACAATATGTACAATGCTAGTCTGGAAATTGATGTTAAATTCAGTTTTCTTGTTTTTTATTTCATGAGGGAAGGCAGTGGGGAAAAATGTCCAAAAGCAGTGAATCTTAGGCCCAGAAGATTTCTGTTCAAAGTCACATTAGGGCCACAGCTTACCTACTTGTGCTCAAGGAAGATGTCCCATAACTCATTAAAAGAACACATGATTTGTATATATAAGGTGCAAGAAGATTCATTTCTGGGTGCCTCTTAGTAGAAGTGGCAAGACTGGGAAAGGCATCTGCCCAGGTTTTGGAAATCTGCTGCCCTTCAAGATACATGGGCTAGATGGATGAGTAGCCTAACTCAGTATTAGGTACGTGTCTCTGATAATATGTGTAGGGACAGTTTCTGGATCAAGTCTGAGCAGATCACCCCAACATTTCTGGACAAAGTCAAGTGCTGCCTAAGAATACACGAATAATAATGCTGTAAGTATATAATATAATAATACAAAATGCATTACTCAATTTCAAATTTCTGGAGCATTTTATTTATAGTAAATACAACAGATTTCTTCCAATTTGTAGATCTAATCTTTCACCAGCTGCTTCTCTTCCCATCCTGAAGGCAGAGTTATAACATCATAATTGCCCTGCTGAATCAAGCCAGGATATCTCTTCTCTACTAATCTGCTTCAAACAATACTCGTAGCCAGATTCCTTCTGGAAATTCACCAGCACAACATCTCCTTCTTTTTTGGCCACAATATCCGGTAGAGGCCTCCAAAAGTAGAATTTACATTCAGTTATTTTGGTGGACAGCTGTTAAACACACATTCTCCTAATTCCATCACAGGCAGCCACGATATGTTTTTAGACTGTGATATACATTGAGAAGGCGGCTACACGTACTGTATAGTACATTCTCAAATATGCTCTGGAATTTTACCACCATACTATATAGGGATTTGGCCAGTTTTGTTTACGAGTAACCCTCCATTCTTTATAAATCATCTGTAAGTTTTGAACCCAGCCAAGAATACTTGCAGATTATAAATTTATTAAATGGTAGAAAAATACATGATTCTAGTTGTTTGGGCATGAGAAAAGCAGATGGATTTCTAGTGTTTGTATGGGTGCTCACTGCCATCACAACAAGTAATGCTTAGCATTTCTGAACTGCTTTGGGCTAGTTAAAAGTTCTTATTTCACCTAATTACCAGCAGTAATCCTCACAAAGCTTCCAAAAGCCATTCATTAATATTATCCATCACAATGCAGATGGGCAGCTGAAGCTAAGACAGCCTGGCAGTAATATACCTGCTTCCTCAGATATAAGCCTCATTGTGTTTTTTGGAGCTTACTTTCAGACAATTCCTTGTATGATGGTAGTTGTTATAAGTGAATAAAGTATGGGTAAGAAAGTCATGTGTTGACTGGATGGCTCCATGAGTTGGAGTTTGAATTCCCTCTTTGCCTTCTGCGAGAAGAGCCAGCCTGGGTAGCCTTGGGCAAGCTGCATAGTCTCAAAATACCCTCAGAACTGGGAATGGCAAACTACATCTGAATACACATAATTCATCTTTTAATGTGGTATTTGTTTGATCTTTTTTAGTATTTGTATACTTACCGTTTTTAGCTTTAAATATTGTCTTTTAATGATGTAAGCCACCTTGGATTCTTTTTAAGGAGAAAGGTGGGGTAAAATGTATTTTAAATAAATAAATAAATATGATTACTAAGCAAGGCATGAACATTGATGTGTAATAATGTCCAGTGTCTGTAATCTGTGTTGTTTCTAATTTAGTTCTGATATTCCTCTTTCATGTAGTCATATGCTGCATGAAATGACATCTGTAGAGTCTTGCTGGTCTTTGACCATAATAAAGCCATCCATCCATCCATATGCAGAGTTGGTTGTTACAGAAACAAAAAGAAGCTTATTTAGACAACCATCTACTGTACACTGTCCAACAAATGACCAAAGGTAATGGAGAAGACAGCAGAAAAGGTTGCATATTAATAATTGTGGGATTGTCCAGCTCTAGACATGGCTTTGTAACTCATTTATTAATTTATGTATATGCTATTTTTCTCCCTTGTGGGATTCAAAGTGGCTTACAATATATGTTTAAAACAGGCTCAACCAAAAAATCCACAGAACTTAACAATATTTTAAAAAATTATCCAATTAAAACACACAATGGATGCACCTTGAAACAAGATAATACCAGTGTAAGCCATTAAAAAAAAATCAGCAGCCAAATAGCACTCACAATTAAAAGGCCCCAAGAGCCAGTTCAAATAAATCAGGTAAAAATGAAAATTAAAAAATGAAGACAAAAACATTGTGCACCCTGAAGAGTGACTGCTATACTTTAATGTGAGCTTTCATGGACAAGTCCACTTCTTCAGACATAAGAGTGGGATTACCAAATTATTTTAGTTTAAATAAAAATGCCTTTGCTTGCCATTGAAAGCATAGCAAAGAGGGAACCACTCAAGTTGGCCTTTAATAGCAGTTCCACATTATAGAGCAGGGGTTACACATTTCAGTTAACCACCAAGTTTTGGGACGTGGCAGCGCTGCAGGCTAAACTGCAGAAGCCTGTGCTGCAGAGTCAGAAGACCAGCAGTCGTAGGATCGAATCCACACGACGGAGTGAGCTCCCGTCACTTTGTCCCAGCTCCTTGCCAACCTAGCAGTTTGAAAGCATGCAAATGCGAGTAGATAAATAGGTACCACCTCGGTGGGAAGGTAAAACGGCGTTCCCTAGTCACGCTGGCCACGTGACAACGGAAACTGTCTTCGGACAAGCACTGGCTCTACAGCTTGAAAACGGGATGAGCACCGCCCCCTAGAGTCAGACATGACTGGACTGAAAAATGTCAAGGGGAACCTTTAACTTTTTATCGGAAAATTGTTTGTTTCACATGTTCTGCTTTAATGAGAAGCCTCACATTGAAGCAAGACATGGACTAGTTCATGGTCCGCAGCTTAACCAGAGCTGGGAGGCTTCATGCCACTACCAATAATGTTAGGGTCAGGGCAGCAGCTCACCTGATTGCCATGCAGGGGAAAGAGAGCCACTGGAGCTGCCCCCACCCCAGCAAAAACAACATTGCCAGCTAGCCAGTGCCAAGGTGGCTTGGAAGCCTCACAGCACTGACCTGGCAGTACCACTGTTCTTGCTCAAGGGGCAGCTCTGGCAGCTACATTTTTTTCTGCATGTCGAGCCCCAATACTGCCATTGCCTAGGAGAAGCAACTGAGAAAGCTTCTTCTCTGCAAATGTACTAGTAATAGTGATGGGACAGAGAGAAAGCCTTTTCTGGAGGATCTGGAGATCCATGCAGACTGATTTAGGAAGATACTGTCCCCTCAGGCATCTTGAATTCAAGCTGTATAGAGCTTTACAGGTAATCCCCATCATTACGAACTGGGTCCAGAAACAGTCAATGAAGCTGTTGCAGCAGAAAATTTTCATGCTTACTGTAACTGGATCCAGTCAACAGCTTGGCCATAGCATTTTGGACCTGCTGGAGATTCTGAACATGTTCCAAAGGCAGCCCCAAATAGAGCACATTGCGTAATCCAAACTGGATGTAACTAAGGCATGTGTTAGCACAGTCTGATTAGATTTCTTCAGGAACAACTGCAGCTGGCACACTGGTTTGAGATGTGTAATGCAGTCATGGCTACTGCCAAAGACTGAAACTCAGGGCTGAATCCAGAAGTATACCCAAGTTGTAAACCTGATTTTTCAGGGGGAACATAAGCTTATTCAGCACAAGTTGAATTCCTGATTTGCCTTTTGACTGATGATAAGCTCTAACCTGTCTGGATTAAGCTTCAATTTGTTCACCCTTGTTCAGTGGCACGAGGGTACCGCAGGTGTGAGGCAAAACTCTGTGTAACTGTGTATATAGACTTACTTATGACATCCAAACCCAGCCAGTTTGAGTATTTATTGTTTGTGTATTTTTCACTTTTTATTTTCTGAGATACTTCTTTTGCTTTGGTGGTAGTTCCGATTTCTTCTGAAATGGTGTGTCCTTGAGGCAGAGTCTCATGCTCTCTTTCTCTGGTAACTGACTAAATTCACTTTTATTCCATACCTCCTCACTCTAGCACAACTGAGCTTGCGCAGACCAGTGAGTTCCATAATCTAAAATGGTTAAAACATGCATTTTAATAAAATGAAATAGATTTCTAATAGTACTATTAAGTCAAGGTACATAGCAGCCCTTCTCCCTGACATGATAGTTCCCCAAAGACACTATAAAAAGAAATTGAGGGACAAAGCCTAACTATAACAACGTTTATGGGGGGAAAAGACTCTCAATTCTTGGAAGTCACTTGTTAAATGCCTTTAAGTAAGTGATTTTTCACCCTTTCTGTCTAAAAAGTTGGCATAGAACATTCTCAACAGATTGATCTGATGAACTGATTTGTGAGTTGAAGCCCACAAAACCTACTCTGGTTCTATTCAAGTAACACAATTCATCTGACTCACCTTCATTAACATAGTCAAAGCCATATAATACAACATTAGTAGCATGAGAGTTCCAAGCACAGTCTGTCAGTGCCAAAAAAAAATTCTGACATTTTCTGGCATTCAGATTTAGTGGCCTCTCTGGACTGACATTTCATTTTGACTTGAACATTAATACTTATCCTTGTTGCCTCTTTCGATTCTTCCCAACAAATCTTCTATAGGAGACACTCTGCTGCAAAAAAACAATTTTCACCCAGATCAGACTAGTGCAAAACATATCTTGCTTTATATTTGACAATTTAAATTCCTCCTGCACAATCCTCAATGGGTATAATTCCGAGTAGACAGGTGTAGGATTCGCTAATCATTCACTGTAGTTAAGGGAATCTCAGACAGAGAGAGCTAGCTTAGACAGCTCAGTAATTTAGGTATCTGATGCCAAAGCCAGAGGTTGTGAGTTCAGTTCACTGCTGTGCATTCCAGAAGAGCCAGCCTGTGTAGCCTTGGGAAAGCTGCATAATTCCAGGATACCCCTAAAAGAAGGGAGTGGTAAACCACCTTTGAGTACCCTCTACCTAGGAAAGCCTGAAAACGGTCACTATAAGTCAGAATTGACTTATTGGAACATTATACAAATAGAATGTGCACTTTTGCTGAAGAAACTCACACCAAGCAAAACTTAAATCTATTACTTTAAGTCTGAAGGTTACAATGATTAGAATATTGTTATGTATATAAAATGAATCCAGTTTATTACACTGTCTCTGTGTGTGTTTTTTTAAATCAGCCACTTCAATAATCTGGAGGTGATTACTACTGTGAAGCAACTGTAAATGCCCTTTTAAACAAATGTAAGATGAAAAGTATGGTCACAATTTTAAATTAATGCTAGCTTTCAGCTTCACCACACATTAAGACAGCTAATGTTACTGCTATGAATAACAGCAGCAATAATAACAGCAAAGCTTTAAAAAAATGAGAAACTTGCTTGTCTTCAGAGGCTGTTGATGCCATCTACAGACTAGCAGCTATCTTTGCAACTCTCCCTTGTAAAACAACTGAATTCTAAGTGCAGTAATATATGAACAACTTGATTACAGGATGACTGTTCCATAGAAGAATGGGACCTTCCTTCATAGGCTTTGCATTTATTTATTTATTTATTTATTTATTTATTTATTTATTTATTTATTTATTTATTTATTCAAATATGTACAAAATAGCAACACGACATCCTAGCCCTACAAACCTGTGTCATATACATATGACTGCAGACTGGGAATGTATGTGCAGTATCTGATCAGTGTCTATCACAATGCAAGGTGGATGATCTCAATATGATTCCATTGTTTGTTTGTTTGTTTTAAATTATACATATTTATTTACACTCAAAAGTATGGGATAAGTAGGTTAATTCACAAAACCTAAGATGAAAACCATGGCGTTTGGATGCCTCTAATTAAATTCCAGCGTTCACTGCCTTCAAATGCACATACTAATTCAAACAGTAGATATTTCAGAAGTAATTTGTATGCTAGCATATTATCAGCAACTGAAAAATGCACAATATATTTCTGGCAAAATATTACAAAAGTACTTTGTTCATAAAAGGATTGTAAGCATATGAGCTTCCAAAACCAATTAATACATAATAAACAGTGCTGATGCTCCCAACAGTACTACAATTTCCCAGATCTGGATGTGGGCATGTTATTAGGGAGGGTTTGGGGGGGGGAGATTTTTAAGTATTCCTTGTAGACATTTGGTTAGGTTTTTATGTATTTTATTATACAGCAATGGAGAAATAAAATTTATGTATAAAAGTTAACCTTGTGTTTGCCTTGAATTAATTTTAACTCTGTGATGCTTTTTCCCTTGCCTTCAATCATCCCCCACCACCCAATAAGGCAACGTATCCTCTGTCCACTGTATTCCCTCTAATGTCTTTGACTGTGTCTGTGTGAAGAGGAAAACAATTTTAAGGCCAAAGAACTTAAAGAAGTAAAGTGTACTTTCCTCTTCCAGATAAAAATGGTGTTTCCAGAGGGAGTGCAGAACTCTGCTTAACTGTGCTAAATTTGAAATGGGGGGGGGGGGAAACGACTTCTCTTAGTTAATTCAGTGAAACTAAAACAGAGTTTGTCAGAAATATGTTTCATCTGACTCAGTGCTCCTCTCAGTTTCTTCTTCTTCTTCTTCTTTTTTTAAAAAAATCAAGGTTTCTTTAAATAATCAGCAATCTTACTCTGGTGCTTGCCTCGAATAAATTTTAACTCTCTCCTGCCTTTTCTTTTGCCAATATGGAAAGCTTTTTTTTAAAGCTGTTATAGGTAAGGTATATTTGGCCGATGCTGTAATAAGCCTAAAAATACAGTATGGACAGCTAATCATAAGGACTCCAAT
Source organism: Pogona vitticeps (assembly GCF_051106095.1). Taxonomy (NCBI): domain Eukaryota; kingdom Metazoa; phylum Chordata; class Lepidosauria; order Squamata; family Agamidae; genus Pogona; species Pogona vitticeps. The sequence continues at coordinate 76,618,841 of NC_135785.1, forward strand.
AGGATCCCTCATTAGTAAGCTGCTATGAAATAGGGCTGGAAGTGATAGGCCATGTGGTCCAAAAGATATTTCACACCTTTTAATGTATTTTACCTGAGATTTAGATACAGATTCTTTATAATCAGGTAACCGGCTTCCTTTTAACTCGGGGTGAGTGTACCTGCACATCTGGGATCTCTGGTTTCCGTACTCAAAGAGCCCTGTTTGCTGCTGCCCCATTGGTTTCAGCAGGACTTGTACTAGCTGAGCGGTTGGAGGATTATACTGTCTGGGAGGTTTGCCAGATTAATTTGGCCCGTTGCCTGTTGTTCAATCTGGAGCCACTGAAGCCCTTGGTTTCTCTGGGACCCTGCTGCCATATATTCCATATGGGATGCCCAGAAATATAGCCTAACATTAGGGAGATTTAGTTCTCCTGTGTCTCAGTGGACCTATACATTTTTAATGACAATTCCTGTTTTTTGCCTACCAAATGAACCTTGAAAAGGTCTTGTGGAGCTTATTAAAGTGTGAGGTTTTAAATTCTCTGAAACAGTTCTAGTTGATATAAGAGACTAGGGAGGGTATTTATTTTAGGAAACTGTATTCTGCCCATAATTGGTGCAGAGAGATTCATCCACCTATCCAGATGATCCTTAACATTTGGTGGCATCAGGTTTGTGCTTGGTTGTTGAATGGCCTCATTAGCGCATTTAAACAAGAATAAGAACATGTAGTGTAATAGATTGAGTGTTTTGATCGTAGATGTGGTGCCCTAAAAACATTGCAGTAAGACATTTTTTTGCCACAGGCCTTGCACACTGCCCTGCAATTAATTAACACATATTGGTCACTGGGCAGCAAATAAACACATGTGACCCTCTCTACTCTGGTACAATGGTCCAGAGTGTTGCAGAAAGATCTGGGAGATGCCAGCTCAAGAGAGCTACTTGCTTTGTGTCAGCCTGGTCTACCTCACAGAGCTCTTGGGAGGACAAACGAGAGAGAAGGAGAGGCAGGCCAGGCATACTGTTTTAACCTCACTGTAGGAAATATATAAAAGTTATTAATCCACTGGAATATTAACTATATGAACAAATTAATACAATATAGGAAAGCACCTCTATGCATAGTTTTACAATTCAATAGCTGACAAAACCAGTGGACCCCATGCCTTTTCCAGTGGCAAAAAAGCAAGCTGCCACTCACGAGTAACATAACAAGCTGCTTTGTATTTAAAAAGGTGAGTAAAGTACAGCCTTAGGACCACCTGCACGCACTGATCCAAGATATATTTGTGGACTGCAGGATTCCTCCGGACCTATTTTTCAACAAACAAACAAACAAACAAACAAACAAACAAACAAACAAAAAAGAACAAACATCCTGGAAATCATCACACACATATGCACACACACATGCAAGTCAAAACCAGAAGTGGACATACAGCATGACATTTTGTACATACCTAATCCAAAACAATACCTTGTTTGTTTGTTACTTTTATATCCAGCCTATGGCTCTCTTCTCCTTGACTTTATGGTGATAAAAACCCTGACCCTGTCAGGCCAAGGGTCACTGCCCCAAAGTCAACCACTGAGTTCAATGGTCAAGTAAGGATTTGACCCCAAAGCAACATATATTGCTTATATACCACCCATTAAAGCACTCTTTGGGTGGTTTACAATTTAGTTATGCAGTCTACACATTGCTAACCCACACCCCACCAGCAAGCTGGGTTCTCAATTTACCAGTCTCAGAAGAATGGAAGGCTAAGTTAACCATGAGCCAGCTACGTACCTGAATCTGCTGGGACTGAACACAGGTCACGAGCAGAGTTTTGACAGCAGTGCTGCTGTTTAACCACTATTCCACAAGGCTCATACCTCATGTCTTCTAGTTGACCAATCTAATCTTTACATCATACTGGTTTTCTTTACAACTAGAGAAAATGGAAATAATTAAAGATATGCCAAAGCTGAGGAAAGGAGTTGTATCCCAACAAGTCAGAGTAACTCCATGACACAGAAGCTAAAATCCTGCATAGTTGGAAAAACGGTACACCTGCTGGATCAAATGAGAAGTTGTCTCACTAAATTCCTACTGATATATTGCACCCTCACATGATGCCATTGTGAGTTTTTGGCTGGCAGGGAGCTGCAGAGAATGTCAATAAACTCAGTAGCAGCTAATTGATTCCTTCTTCACTGCAAGAGTTCTTTTTCCCAGGCAGGGTTCAATTAGTGTTTTGTCAGTGTGCTAGCTAAGGAGTCAGAAGTGAACAGTTCGAGTGTTCTGTCAGCAATGTAACCATTCAGTTACTTAGTAATGAAGCTAATCAACCAGTTAAGTTCAGTATTGTAACATTTCCACAAAATAAGATTTTTGTTTTTATATAAGAATTGTGAATAAAATGAAACCTTTTATATAGTACTTATACCGGGATCTCTGAATAAATGTATTCTAACAAGAGGCAGTTGAGAAAAACAGATAAGGGGTGGTCTACTAAAGAAGACTGTAGTTTAACCGCCTAGAGTGGTCTGGTGTTCCAGATAGGCGGGATATAAATCAAATAAATAAATAAATATAAATAAATTAATCTGCATTATAGGTTACTATCACAACCATTTTTATCTGCTGCTGCACAATCAGAAGGAAAGTCTATTATTATTAAGGGCCACAGTCAATTTTCTTCACACCAAACTCTGCCAAAATCACCCCAACAGTGGCCTCACTAAATCCTCACTGATTCAATGAGCCTACTCTAGTGCAATTTATTACCTAGACTTAAGCAACAGGAATTCAGCCATAGAAAGTTGAAGCAGGGCTCAAGAGCTACTTCCAAACAAACAGCAACAGGACAGTCGGGAAATGAAATACATTTACAGTCTGCAACATATATTCTTTGTAATGGAGGCCAGCATTACCACAGAGGAAGGCGGATCAGCAAAGATCAGAGCAGTTCATTGCTGATTCAAAGCTTTGTGTGCATTGGAGACGCTGTGTGCATTGGAAGTAAAAGTCCTATGGAATGACAGGAGATTTACCTCCTAAGAAAATGTACAGAATTAAACAGGCAGATTTCTTTTTAAACATATTTTTAATTTATTAATAGACATACATTATTACATTACACAATCCAAACTTAGATATTGAAAAACAGTAATGAAAAAAACAAGTAAGACACAATTTCGTACACAAGACTTCGATATTATAGCACCGTGCCCAACCCCCAACCAGGACCACTGGAGATAAAACTCATTTTCTCTCCTCCAAGGATTACCGTTCCCTCTTAAAAAGAAACTAGATTTGCACGCGAGGATTGCCTCCAAGTGAACCCGCAACATCCCTCCCGCTGTTAAGACTGGTAGGGCAGGGAAGGCTTGACGTTTTCCTGACCCGCATGCGCGAGATTTCACCGCGCCGTTCTCGAGACTGAGGGTGTGACTTGGGACGGGGAGGAAGGAAAAAAAAAAAGAGCAGCCGAGCATGCGCCGTGCCGCTGTTTAGAGAAGGCGATAGGCTGGGGCACAGCATGTGCTTTTAGCACCTCCCTGCATGCGATCCTCCTCGCCCTTCCTTCCTTCCTTCCTTCCCTGCTTGGTCGCGGCGGCGGGTTGATCAACGCCGGCCATGGCGGAGCTGGCAGGAGGAGCCGGAGCGGCCCCAATGGGAGATGCCTTGGTGGAAGCGGCATCGGCTGGCCAGTTCCAGGAACTGCTCCAGAAGCCGGGCAGGTACGTGAGGGCCGACACACACCTCGTCGCTCCCACGATCAGGGGCAACGGGCAGGGTTGGCGTCGGCGTCGGCGCCTCTTTCTCGCCTTGGGCACCACCGCAGAGCCACGGCTCCTGGCCCCTCTCCGAGGAGTTTTGGCTCTGGACGAAGAACGCCGCTGGGTTTGGCTGGGACTTGCTCGCGAGGAAGCACGGCGAGGGTCGGAGCCGCTCCTTTCGCATCGATAACCTTCCCTCCCTGCTTCGCGGTTGAGGATGGGGGCTCTCTTTCAGGAGCTTTCCTTCCTTCCGCTGAGACTCTGTGCAGGCTCCTTAGGGGGAAACAAGTAGGACAGTTTTGTATTTATTCCCGAATGTGGCACCGAAAGCAAAGAGTTTTATTCCCCAGGCAAGGCTGCCTTAAAACACTCCTCCCTCTTGGCTTTTCCCGCCGTGAAAGCGGAGCGCCCAAAGGTGGTCGCATCCTTTGGTGACTCGAGGCAGGAGAGCCGACGGATCCCTCGAGAGGAAAAATGCGGGGCTACTAAACTGAAAAAAAAAATCCGCTTAAATTGGCTGCCTCCTTCTCATTAACGAAGGGTAGGGAGGAGGCCTTGTTCCCAGAACGTCAGTTATTGCCCAGCTTTATATATTTTGTCGCTGTACACTTGCTTTCAAGGTGCGGGCATACATTTTATACATGAAATAATATTTCATGCGCATTTTGGAATACTGTGTACTTCTCCACAGAATTCAGCCCAGGAAATGTGCCATCAAAACAAATCTGTATCCTGGCCCCCTTTTTTTGTGTCCTATATATTGTGAAAGAACCATACTTTTTATTCGGGATAGCAGTAGCTGCCTGAAAGATCTACATTTAGCCATATTGGCCCTGGATTCCTGCCTCCCATTAATACAGCATGCAAGTGTCGCTGTTGTATTTTATAGGGAGAGAACCCCTTCTTTCATAGTGCAGAAATGTGTATGTGCTGATTTTTGTGATGGGTGAGGTGATCCTGATGAAGATGCTGCCTGTCCTTTAGCCTAGGCATTACACAAATGCATAATTAAATAATCTTGTTTCAGAGCACAAATCCATTGAAATTACATGTTACAGGCAAAGTAATCTCTGCATGATTTCTCTCCTTGCAAAACTACTCAGGTTTCCCTCTGTGCGTGCTGATACCTGCAGCCTCATGTTGCTATGAAGCCATTGGGCTACTCCTTTCAGTACTTTGTATAATTGTTTTCTTCAGGGATTTCATTTTTCTTATGTAGAAATAACTGGAAAGGAACAGGGAATATTGTTGGAGCTGCAACTTTTGTTTGGAACTTTGGTTGTTGTGAAATAATGGTTGCTCGTTTTTGGGCCCAGGAGGTGGTGGGGTGAAAGGGAAATGGTAAAGGGGTCTGCCCTTGGTTTTTAGAAGCTGGAAACAAGTCATTGGCTTGGATACAGATTGGGTCATAATTAGAGAAAACTAATTTAAATCCAATTGATGTAAATAGGTTATTTCAGTGGGTTTCTCTTAATATATGTACATTTGGATTCAGTTCGTACATACAAAGAACTGCTATTGAAAGGTTGCTCACTGTTCCCATTCTGATCTTGAAATTGTTCTGAAAGAACTGTTGTTCTTCTTTCCTGCAAAGTTGTGTTAGCTATACTTTAAATAAAAGTACTAGAGAATGTGATGAAAACCTTCCCAACAAGAGGATGATTTAGGTGTCAAAAGTGTGATGCCTCTGGGTAGGATCTGTAAATACCTGCTTTTTGGCTACTTATCCTTAGTGTGCCCATTTGGGCCCTGTTAGGGATGCATTGAAAAAACACAGCGCTTTACTCTGCTGTTGCTCCGTTTGGAGCACCAGAGTCAAGACCTGTGTTTTTTAACTCATTTCATAATGTAATTAATTAATTAAACTAATCACTGTGCACTGAAAGTCAAATGGTTTTATCAGAATTTTGGTTTGTTTCCCTGGTTTCTTAAAGATGTAGCTTTGTTTTCAGTTTCAGAATAACAGACATATATGCTGACTTTGCTGAACAGGGCGTGTGTCCTCGAGTAAGTCTTGTGGCCTGGGAGTACGCAGGGAATTACAAAGTCACATCCAAAAGAAAATGAGGACATCATTGCCTTCCTATTCAGAGAAAATGGAATAGGAGGGAACACAAAGATCTAACATCTTGTTTGAAGAGGGCAAAGTGTGTGTTGTAGTGGGATATGTCCTCTGGGTTCCCATGGTGGCTTCCCAGCCCCTAACATTCTTCAGCTTTTTTTACTTTGCAGATGCAAATTGTGGGACTTGATTTGCCATGTGAGCAGAATTCTTCCCCTTAGAAGACCTCTCCACCCCCAAACTAGAACTAACCATCTGCTATTGCATTCAGACAACAAAATAGTAATGCAGGCTGTTTGGCTGGTTTTGAGATTTCTTTTAACCAAACATTGTTGAAATACAATTGTTTCTTAAAATGTGCAGAACCAATATCAAGGTTTTATATTAATTTTCCGAACAAACAAATAAGAAAATGCAAATGATCACTTTAATGAAGCTTCAGTTTGAAGAGGATTATAAAGGCCTTCTCCCTGTGGAGTGCCTGCTCCTCACTAGGAAAAATATGGGAAATAATGTGTGTTGACATCTGAAAATTTGTATATCACCATCATCATCTTAGAACTGCAGAGCTGGAAGGGACCCTATGGATCATCAAGTCTAGCCCTTGTCAAGGAGGCACAGCGGGGAATCGGACTCCCAACCTCTGGCTCTGTAGCCAGACACTTAAACCATTGAGCTATCCAGCAGTTCTTAACTTATAAAGAAAATGCAGCAGTTGTTTCTCTGCAGAACTTTTATGATCCCAAGAACCAATCTGAAGCAGGGTACAAAACACTGTGAGTGAACTGACAGGTTTGACTTGTAGCTGCTTCTTTGGTGATGGGAGGAACTGCTGGGTTGGAGCTTCTTGAGATGGAGCTTCCCACAGAGGAGCAGCTGTCATTGTCAAATAGTGGATTCTCTGGCAGCTGTGTATGAGATATGGAAGATGTAGGATGAAGTGTGAGCTGAATTTGGATCCCACTCTATCCCTGAGTAGAATTGAAAGGCAGGTTAAGAGGAATCTAAGGATATACTATACAAAGAACAATATCCTTTGCTCATTTAGTCCTCTAGCATCTACTTCGACTGTCAGTGGCTCTCCCAGGTTCTTAGGCAGATAGAAACAGTGAGAGAAGGAAGAAGAGAGCAGCCTTCTCTCTCTCTCTGCTTCCTGAGATCTTACTTTGTGGTGCCAGTTGCTTGGATTTTACATTGCTTTGTTGTTCTTAAACTGTTCTGCAAAAATGCCTGATTTCTCGGTTTTCTCTGTTTTGTCACAGGTCTTTAGTGGTGGTTCATTTTTGGGCTCCATGGGCTCCACAGTGTGTACAAATGAATAGCGTCATGGCTGAACTAGCAAAAGAACATCCTCGGGTTACCTTTGTGAAAGTAAGTTGTTCTGACAAAATGTGGTAACATTTTGTTGAAGTATAGTTGATGGCTATATATGTAGAGGGGAGAAAGGAAGCATAACTATTCACTCCATTTACTCCAAAGTGCTTAATATTTTCAGTCTGGGAAACTTGAGTGTAATTCAAGTTTGCAGTTGTTCTCTTCACATCTGTTAGCATGTTGTATTGGTTTAATCCACTAGAACTGAATGACTTTCATTCAGTTTTTTGAACCAAAATACCGTATTTTTCGCACCATAAGACACACTTTCCCCCCACAAAACGGGGGGGGGTGGAAAGTCTGTGCGTCTTATGGAGTGAAGAAAACATTATATTTTCCTGTTTTCTTCTAAAAATTGGTGCGTCTTATGGAAAGGTGCGTCTTATGGAGCGAAAAATACGGTAAATGTATTGAAACTAATTGTTAACACCATTGAGATGGGAGCAATGTATAGCAGGTCAGAAAATGGTGGCTTGACATACTTCTTCCATAAAAGTCAATGGAAGCAGAAGTATTTTAAAGGGTGAAGGTGTCTGCTGGTCTTTCCCAGTTGTATTATTTTTTCTTGTCAGGATATATTCCTGATTACGTGTGTTTATAACAAGTTTGGGAAACTGGGGCTCTCCAGGTAATGTTTGGACTACAAACACTTATAATCACTCACCGTTTAATTAGCTTAGGCTAATTCCTGACACTGAGGGAGGCTGAAAGAGTCAGCATCAGGAACCATGCTTTTTTGATTGTGCACCTTCCTTTTGGTATAAACTTTCAATGGAGGCTCATCAGGCATCTTCCCTCTCTGTTTTTAAGAAATTTGCAAAAATCATATTATTGGAAGATGTCTTTTATTAATGCCCTGACATGTTCAAATCTTTTTTTCATCTGTTTACCTTTACTGAAAATCAGGTTTTTGCTAGGAGCAGGGTTTTGTCTATTTAAATATTAATAGTTAGGTATTTGTTGTATTTATATGTGTTATAATCTTAGAACTGCAGAGCTGGAAGGGGCTTTATGGATCATTGAATCCAGCCACTCTCAAGGAGACATAGTGGGAAGTTGGACCCCCAACCTCTGATATCTAAACCGCTGAGCTTTCCAGCAGTTCACCCATGTTTTTAATGTGTTGAAAATAGCCTTGGGAGTGTTTGCACTATGGGGCAGCATAGAATCTGAAATAAATTAATTAATGCAAGTAGGTAGGTAGGTAGGTAGATAGATAGAGAGATAGAGAGATAGATAGAGCATATTAAGTATGTAAGTATGTTATAAGCCAAAAACACTTGCAGAACTATAGTTGAAGAACCCTGGTACGTAGTTTCTATGGACGGAAAAGAGCAGATACGGATTAAATGGTTTTCAATGCATTCCTATGCGAAATGCAGATTCAACATAAGAACTTTTCAACTTGAGAACCACCTTCCAATACGGATTAAGTTCTTAAGTAGAGACCCCACTGTATTTCAAACTCTCATTGAGGTGGGAAGTAGGTAAGTAAAAGGAGGTTGTAGATATGTGTGCCACACCATACACATGCATTGTAATCTGTAATCTAATACCATAAGAAAATATATATTTGTGGGTGGGTTTGACTCGTGATTGTGGGTTTGCCTCGTGAAGGGAAGGGGAGACACGAGGAATCATCTCATTGCTTCCATTTTCTGGTCTTAGATTGCTTTAGATAATATTGGAAACTGGTTGAAATTATATTTGTTTCGCAGCTGTGAAAAATGCAAGTGTGGTGTTGGGGTTGAGAGAATTAGCATACAGTAACCATCCATGTTTCTGGCTGCCCAGAATCTGCTTATAATGTTAATATTTTTCTTGTGCTTTGGTTAGTACATCTAGAATTTCCAAAGTAACTTCCACTGACTTAGCATGTAATGCAAGTGATTATTAGGTCAAATCCTGACTTTATCCTAGGAATATGAGATCAAGATAATGATAGTGCTCTTTTGGAAGCTCTTACAACTTCTTTGATGTAATAATGATTCTAGTTAAGGACCCTGCAAATCTTTTCTTCATTAGACAGGGCCTCTGGCCACTGTATAGCTATGGCTGATGAAAGTTTGGTACCTCTGTAGAAATAAATGGTAGAGATAGCTGCTGTACTTTCTTTATTACTGTGGCTGTGTTTCACTGATATTGTAATGCTGCCTCTCAGTCCTATCTACTTCTAAAAGTCTGAAATCTCTGCAGTTGCCCAGTTGGATAATTAAGGCAATTAGTGTGTGAAAGTGATAGTTTAATAGTCCCCACTTGGGTAAAGCTAGCTTTTGGTAGATCATATTGTATCAGGAAACTTGTTTCCCTAGGAAAATAGCAGCACACCAGCAGATCGTGGGTGTGGGTAGATTTGTAAAATCTTACAGTTAAATTCAGCTGATATTAATATAAATAGTCAACCTTTAGATTACGCCCAAGAGTTCATATGCCCCCTGTGGTAGGAATAGGCCTTAAGTATCTATAACTTAGTGCATGATTTGAGCAAAACAGTTCTGGTTCTGACAGTTACCTGGTACGATTAATGTAGGATTTGTCTCTTCTAGAGAGTCTTAAATTGCAACTCTTTTTTTCTTTCTGTTTGTATATGATTTCTGTAGAAATGCACCTGTTTGAGAGAAGTTGTAAAGTTCAAGGAGATTTGCTGCTGTTAACAGTTGCATATTTATTCATACAGTGTCTTTGCTTCTTTTTTTTAGTGTTTTCCCCACTTGCTTCAGTTTCCCTTTTCCAGCCTTGATGTTCACGTTCCTGCATTTAGAAGAGCAGGAAAATTCCCCAAAGAGAAGACTTGCAATTTGTAGCAACATACAGTATTTCAAGTTAAGCATAACCCCATCTCCCTGTGCCATTAAGGAATTGCAGCCCACAGATTATCTCCCTTCCCTCATACAGAACATGAGCACTTTTGATGTGCCCTTCTTGTATTTAAGAATTTGGGAGAATTAACCACCTTGTTTAATTTTTCTTTAGGAATGGTAGTATATATTATGGTACCAATTAATAGTTCAACAGTTATTTTGCATGTAATAACAAATTTATAATCTATATTATCCAGATTGTGGGACTGTCATTTAAAAGAGATAGTAGCTTTGTGGGCTTTAAAAGGTAAGGGCTGGCTCCAGGCATAATCATACTTAGAGTGGTACTAATTGTCCCGTTTATTTCATTGGGTCTACTCGTATGATTGATTCTGATCCAAATCAATTAAACTGAAATCAGAATTCCATTTCATTACTATGAATGGAATATATTTTTAAATAGCATGCTTGAATTTGTTGCCTTTGTCTGATGATCAGAAACTATGGAAAAGCAGAATTATATTGAATGACTGAACTTATATTGAATATGAACAGTCAACCTCTAGATAATGTCCATGCTGCAGTGCCCTGTGATAGGAATAGGGCTTAAGCCTCTATAACTGAGTGCAGTATTTCAGCCAAACAGTTCTGGGGTTTGCTTAATAGTATGCAACAGAATTAATATTATAATACAGTAATTCTTGTAGCAGAGTAATATTGCATTGGGTTGCTATCATTAAGTGTTAGCTGCAACAGTAAAGTTGCATCTTGCAAGTCTATAACTGTATTGCCTGAAGTCAAATTAATTATAAAGTCCATCTGTTTGCATACTAATAGCAGTGATTAACAGAAAATTGATGGAGTTTTAAATGAATTATGATGAGGATAGGAGAAACATTAAAGTAAGGCATCATTTTGCTAACATGAGTAGTAAGTTGGAAACAGAAAAGATTGCTGATCAGCCTCTTTTAATAATGATAACCTTAGAAGTGCAAAGCTGGAAGGGACCCTGTGAATCGTTGAATCCAGCTCCTGTCATAGAGGCACAGTTGGGAATCGAACTCCTAACCCTGGTTTTGCCAACTTAAAACCATTGAGCTATCCAACAGTTATAGATAGAGCTGTTGTAGATAGAACTATAGTATGCTTATACAATTTTATATTGATAAGCAATCTCAGAATGGCCTTTCTTTATGTTTGTTTGTCTTCTCAAAGCTTTTCCTGTTAGGACCAAAATTAACGGCTAAAGCCCTGTTTGTGTAAAGATATGCTGTGGAACCTGTTTTAGGTTCTGAACCATTTTAGGTTCTGTGACTCCTTATGGTTGCATTTTACCTTGGGGAAGTCTTGGGATGTTAGCAGGAAACATTTAAGAGTCAACAATCACTGCCAGATTGCAGGTGTTGGCATTGGGACTGGCAGCGGCGATCTAGCGACAGTGTTGGTCTTCTAAAGACTCCTTCCTTATCCCAAGGTGCCAAAAGACTTCCCCAGAGAGACTTAGAGAACCTCGGAATCTAAAATGAGAGTATAGGAAGCTTTTAATTAGTTTGAATTAACCTCTACTATTGCCAGCTGATAACATCATAATCTGCTGCCATGTGAACAAGATTTTGGCTATTATTATTTAAAAATAGATAAAACAGTTTGGCCAGACTTAGATATGCTGAGGATGTGCAAATGTGGAAAGTACAGCAATGAAGTGCAGTTAGTTAAGAAGTTGACACTTGTGTACTTGTTGTACACCAAGTAATGCCATTGGTATGCAACAAGGACTACAAGTATTGTCTTTTTAAGTAGTGGCAGTTCACCGCTGCAGTTTACACTTGCACTTATGTTGGCAAAAATATGTAATAGGGTTCTGGCTACCCATTAGTTTAAAAAAAGTTGCATAAGATGCTTCCAAAATGACACGAGCCATTTTCAGTGTATTGAGAGAAATAAAGTGCTATAGAAAGTCTTCCAGAATGTAAAATAACTAATTATGTTCATCAAGCCAATTCCTATCTATGGCAAAACTTTCAAAGGAATGTTATGGTACAGTGTACTCAAAAGAGGGTTATTGTTCTCTTCTGGAGGTTTTCTGGGGCTATGCAGTTTGTCCAAGGCTATACAGGGTGACTGTTCTCCTGGGATGCACAATGGGGAATTAAACTCTCAGCCTCTTGACTCCACAGCTAGGTACCTAACTCACTGAAATAACTGCCTGCATAGTGAGCTAGCTCAGCTTTATGGTGGTTGAATACATCATGAACTCCTTGTACATATACGTAACCTCAAGGTTAATTCCAGGGATGGTACTGAATATTCAAAAAGTTGGAGATAGCGACTTAATAGGAATTCCCGGGGTGGTGGTGAGGGGGAATCAGGCCAAATGGCGATGCACCCAAGGCAGACTAGATGAAATAGTCTTGATTCCTTGGTTCAGATTACAGTCTGAATGTACTTGGTCTGTGAGTATGTCCCATAGGACATAGCGGAAATGGTTTCTGATTAAACATGTTTAACATTGTGATTCACATTGCAGAATCCAAAGAACTAAACAAAACTGCTTACAGATGGAGTGCGTAAAAAGCCTGCAACATTTTTGTCCATATGTTGCTTAACTCTAATATTTCCTAGGAAGGAATAGACAATTGATTCTGCTGGCCCTGATCTTGGAAATATCTGATATATAATCCAGTTGAAATTGCATATTGAATATATTTTCATAGTCAGTCAGTGCATTATATTGTATAGATTGCTCATACTAACATTTACAGATTTTATGGTACATTTGTTACGAAGTAAAATTTGGCAGTGTCACTTCAATCTAGTAATGTTTCCCTTTATATTCTGTTTCATTATCTTAAATGTTCAGTGCAGACATTTATAGGTTTGATTTAATGTTCAGACACCAGTTGTTCTGTACTTTTGTGCGTACAGTTTCTGCAGTGTTTGTTACAGAAAACTGACTGTGTTGTTAAGACATGGTCATATGTGTTGACAGTTTGCTCTCCAAATATTTGAATCCTTAAGCCCAGATATAAAAAGAATATTGGCAGACATTAATTTAACCAATATTAAAATTTGCCTTTCTTTAGGGCATCCATAAGGATTACTTGGGGAATCATCATTCACCAGTACTTTAAGCATTTTCTGTAACAAATGCATATTTTGCACAAATCAGAGGTTAGTTAATTTAACAACTAAATTAATGTTACTAACCATTCTTTTAACCTACCCTTCTTTACTTCCCCTCTCGCAACCTGTAAGACATGTCATTTCTCATGCCCTAGTATGAATAGGTAGCACTTATATGCATAGAAATCTGCTTGCAATTTACATTTTCTGGCATTATATATTAGATGAGATCTTTACTTTTGCAGATCAGTACCCTACTAATACCTGGTAATATTGCAGGGGTTAAAAACTAAAATTTAGCGGGCATCAATAGTTTATTGAAGAAATATTCCTTTTTTTGCTTCATAATTTGCAGAAAGCTGCAAATGTCAGTCGTGATGTACTGCCTCTTGAAATTAGTCAATAGAGCAAACAGCAAGAATTGCTGTGGGCAGAAAATAAGCACTGTAATCATGACATAACTGGGGTCAGTGATTTATGGATTTCAATATAGTAGTAGCTGCATATGATTGAAAATTTACTAGGTCACTAGTGCACCAAGAATTTTATTCACAGCCGCCAGGCGTCTTTTGAAATGCGCAACAAAATAAAAACCTCTGAACCTGTTTTGACACTGCAGGCTCAGTGGATGACAAGCCTGCCCTGTGAGTTTCATTTAAATGCAAATGTGTCACAAACTTTTGCACTGAAGTCTTTTTAAAGCATTTAACATGATTTTATAAAAACAGTGCGGAAACGATCGGCCAGCACAGTCTAAACTGTGAGTATGGAAATAAAAACATATTTGATGGTTTCTTCTTCATTTTAAGGTGGAAGCTGAAGCTGTCCCAGAAGTGTCTGAAAAATATGAAATTACTTCAGTTCCAACATTCTTGTTTTTTAAGGTGAGCTTATTTTAATTTGCCTACTCGCATATGAATACTCATTGGTAAGTTTCATTCTTTCCTCTGTAGGTGAGATAATTTTTCAGGGTAACAGCTGGTGCATTCATAATTGGTGGGGATTTTGTGTAACTGAAGTCATATAGCTAGAGTTCAGTTCAGCTATTTGAGACTTTCTGATACTGAAATTTAGAAAGAAGTGCATGCTATCAAATCAAGTCTGAATCTTAATCAGTGCATTCTTAGTCTTGTGTTAATGATGTGGCATTGAATGAAGAAAGGGATGTGGTGGCGCAAGGGATGTGGTGGCGCTGCGGGCTAAACCGTAGAAGCCTGTGCTGCAGGGTCAGAAGACCAAGCAGTCGTAAGATCGAATCCGCACGATGGAGTGAGCTCCCGTTGCTTCTCCCAGCTCCTGCCAACCTAGCGGTTCGAAAGCATGCAAATGCAAGTAGATAAATAGGGACCACCTCGGTGGGAAGGTAACAGTGTTCCGTGTCTAAGTCGCACTGGCCATGTGACCACGGAAGATTGTCTTTGGACAAAACGCTGGCTTTATGGCTTGGAAATGGGGATGAGCACCGCTCCCTAGAGTCAAACACGACTGGACAAAAATTGTCAAGGGGAACCTTTACCTTTACCTTTATTGAATGAAGATATGCAGGAGGACTGTTCAATGACTTTTATCGGTGGCTTTTGACCTGTTTTGATGTGGACCTCAACAAGAGGCTGTTTGTATATAGTGAAGCAAAGCAAAAGCAAAGCGTGCTGCTTATATACCACCCCATAGTGCTTCAAGCACTCTCTGGGCGGTTTACAAATTAATTATGCAGGCTACACATTGCCTCCCCAGCGAGCTGGGTACTCATTTTACCGACCTCGGAAGGATAGAAGGCTGAGTCAACCTTGAGCCGGCTACCTGGGATTGAACCCCAGGTCGTGAGCACAGTTTTGGCTGCAGTACAGCGGTTCAACCACTGCGCCACGAGGTTTAGCATTCTCTTCTGAAGAGAATGCTAAACCTATTGTTGCTCTTCCAGCATTCATAACCAGGACTGATGCTTTCTGTTGATAGAATTCTCAAAAAATTGACCGGTTAGATGGCGCTCATGCACCGGAATTGACCAAAAAAGTCCAGCGCCATGCATCCAGCTTGACTGTCCCAGCTGGTTCTAACGAGAGCACCAAAGAAGATCTCAACACACGCCTCAAAAAACTGACGAATGCTGCACCTTGCATGCTGTTCATGAAGGGAACACCTCAGGGACCTCGGTGTGGTAAGAATTATTATGAATTTCAGTTTTGTGAAGCGGAACTTTATGCTCGTAGATAAATTAGAAATCATCTTACCTTCCATATTTAAACTCTGAGTAGCTCAATTCTTTTGAATGTTATCCTGGGCTATTCTGCTGGTCCACCAGTTGGTAGAAATTAAACACTTATCCTAGGTTCTTTAGTCTAGATGAGTGGTTCCAAGACTCCAGTACCCAGATATTATTGCACTTCAGTTCACAGAAGGAACAGCCAGCATGCCTAATAGTAGAGGATGCTGGCAACTGAAGTCTAACAACATCTCAGAACTCTTGTCTGGGAACTGATGTTGGCTGAAACAGTTATCATAAGGTTGTTCTCTTCTAGATTACGTATCTTAACCCCATTTACTGTTGCAGTGCTCACGCTAGTTTGTCTTCCAATCTTTATAGACATTAGAAAAATAAAATCTCTCTAGGGTAGCGTAGAAAAGAGAAAAGGGGGAACAAGTATTAATATCAGAAAGTGATGGTAAGTGGAGAATTGGTGTGCTGAAGTCAATGGATGTAGCCTGTTATAGGTGTCTCAATACTTAACCAGCACTAGGATGATAAGAGATGTAGAATAGGCTTTTCTAGAACGATTCAGAAGGGAACCATTAAAACAAAGCTTCTGTGAAGATGGTTCATGTGGTGGAACAACTGCTGTTGCAGATCCAACATGGATCAGTAAAAGTCTTCTGCCAGAAGGCATTGATTCGAGCTGTGTGTTTTGGCTTGTGCGAGAAGGAAGACTCTCGGTGCCCAAGTGTTCCAGGACTTTTTTCAGTTGTTTCATATCTCTCGGATGTGTGCGTGTATGTACCTTTAGTTTCCAACCATTAATTTAGAGTCATATCTTCAAACTGCGGGAGATTGTCATAGATAACATATCTTAATGGGCAATTGATCTTTCTGGTAGAAATATCAGGTGGTTTCTTTTACAACAGCAGTGGTAGCAGGTGCAACTACATTCTGCTGTATAGCATTTCATACTGGCTTCTGGTTTAACATCCATTTATGAAAAACCACTGACTATCCAGGAGAGACAGCTGCACTTTTCCTTCTGGGTGATCTTCTGATAGATGTAGCTGGAGTGGGCAACTGGCAAATTACACAACTAGTATAGTTGATACATAATCACTGTAGGAAGTTTAGAGTGAGTGCAGAATGGGAAGGGTGAGGAAGGAAAGTTGCTTTTCTATAACTAGTTGTCTTGAAATAAATAAATTTAGATCTTGTTGCTTTGGCTTGCACTTTCTGAAGCTGAACCCAGAGGAGTTGTTTTTCTAGACTGTCTGTGCCCAGGGTCACACGTACTAGCTGGACATTTACATACTGTGCCTCAGTGTGCCTCCATCCCACATAAATAGCAAACTCAGAATTGTATGATCCTTATTTTTGTCAGGTCTTGCTAAACAAACCCTTTAATATCATCTATGATGATTGCTTGAGGGGGGTTCACTGGTCCAGGCTCTGTGATTTGGGTTTGTATATGTGGCTTCTTGTCCCACTGCCCAGTAAAGTTTTGGGGTTGGAGTGGACCTGGGCATTGTCTGTTCTAAGATGTTCACCATGTGAGGTGATCCCACTTTGATAAGAGGAGTGCCCAATGCAGAATATTATTGCAGGTTGGAGATTTGATGGTTTACCTAGTTGTTTTCCTGACCACAAAACTAAACTATTAGCCTTGGTGATTTTAATGAAATATGTTATTATTTCATTACTTGATTTTATTGTAGTTTGTGGATTTTAATGATCCAGTGTTGTAAATCAGTTTGAGGGCTTTGGAATGGGAAGTATTAAATACATTTCCAAACAGGATAATCAGTACAAGAGTTGGTGATTAGGGGACCTTCAGATATTTGATCTCATAATCTCTTACTATTAGCTTGGCTATGTTGGTTAGGGCAGATGTCACAGTCCAGCAACTTTGGATAGCCACAGGTTTCCCAATTCTGTCTCTCTAGGAAGGGAAGTGTCCCTTATGGATCCAGTTCTCCTGGCATTCTAGTGGGGTGCCGTCCACTTCACATCTCTGTACTGAAAAAAAAATCAGCTTTATGCTCTAGAGAGATGAGCTGGGAGTTTCTATTCAGTGTAGCTTGTGCAGAATAAGTTCCTGATGGATGCAGTCCAGACTAATTTTCATACTAATAATAGCAGATTGTCAGTTGTAACAGAGTGTAATTGGATCTTGGTATGGAATCAGAAATCCTTGTTATGTTCTGCATTTCACCACTTCCTGTGGAAAGCCAATTCATAATCATGTTAAATGAGGTCTATCCCCTTGGCTCCCTGTTCACGGGCTTGTTGCTTGCTTACATCATTAATATTATAATTGTACTTAGCTTTCTATCACTGCACTGCTAGCATCCATATTACTGTTACAGTGGTCTGTACATTCTCATATGTGCACTTCAGCGCTTCTTTCATTAGCTTTTGTATTGCTCAGAAGGCATTTGTTCAGAAAGCCTAAATCTTTTGTTGTGGGAATAAAGCAGTGTTGGCACTTTATCCCTAAGCATAACATTTCCAGTTTGGTACTTTAACCCTTAAAAATGAAACCCCACCAATCAATCTTTCTTGTCTGCATGTAGTTGCCTACAGCTAGAATAAAGTGTGTGAGCTCTCATTCTCTCGCAGCCTCTTACAGTAGAAATGAGTTAATATATTGGCAGCAGAATAACCATCAGCAATCAGCCTGTAGCTGTTTACTAATGAACTCCCAGATGAATGGGGGTGTGTGGGGGTGTGGAATCCAGGATCCTTGTTTCACTCGAGGCTGTACAAGAACATAATGCTTCAGCTGTGGGAAGAAAAGCAACTTAGATGCCATATAAATAAATGCTATTTGCTCATGGCTCAAAATGCAGATCATGGAAGCCTCAAGCTACAATACAAATCAAAAGTAATAGATGAGTTTACCAGACAGACACCATGTAAAGATTCTTTTGTGTCTCTGCTTCTTAAACTTTTGGAATCTCTCACTTTGAACCCCACTTAGAACCTTTGGAAAATTTGATAGGATCTTTCAGGTACTTTCAGAAGGGAGGTATGTGTATACCTGTATAATCTGATGAAGGTTTGTTTGTGTGTGTGTGTTTTAAATTTGAGAATAATAGGACAAGAAAGGTGAAAATTGCTATAGATTGTTGATTTGGAATCTGTTACATTGGTTGGAATCATGTTGGTGTTTGTGTAAGGTTGGCATCACATATTGTGGTTAATTTACAAGGTGCAGAGTTGTGCACTCAGGTGTAAGAGCAGGTGTGCATCTGAGATGACACTCTGGGACATTGTCAATCAGCCTCAATTAGTCATCGCAAGTGATGCTAACCTTAGGCAAACATTGGCTTTTGATATTAATGCAAATTCCCATTTAGGGATTAGGTTAACCTGAAATATTTTCTCAATCTTGTCCTTTTTTTATTTATTTGATTTCTATACCGCCCATCTAAGTTTCAAAACAATCCTTTTCAGTTAAAAGTTAGAAGTGTTTTCACAACTCGAGCTGCACCACTTCATTTAAACAGTATTGAAAAAGGATGCTAAGCCAGTTCTGTCTGCTTTTAGTTAGGAATCCTAGTCAAGACTATTTCTTAGAGTGGCAATTACATATCATGGTATTAAGTAGCACCTGCATGTTGTGTGATCTTCCTGCACTGGAAAACCAGGCCTCCGTGAGTGATGGCTGTAGCCAGAGCTGAACACAAGCAGGACTATTTGGACAGATGTGATTTACAAAGCAGGGTTAATCTCCTGAAAATCTTGGGGGGTTAACTCTTCCCTACTTTTGTTCCCTTTTTATTTTGTGCAGCACTTGTTTTTAAAAGCTGATTCTTGCTCTGTTTCTTTTACTGACACAGTTAAAGTTGGGAACTCTGGCAAAGTGAGCTCGGATCATAGCACTGGAAACGAGTTGCAACCAGAGCAGGGGGCAAGGAAAGAGGGCTTGACCCTTGTTTTTCTTCCTGCCATTGCGAAGCCTGTGATATCCCTACAAATAGGATGATTCTCCCAAATTACTCAGGCAGACATATAAGCTTGTCAGTGAGTAAGCCAAATAATATCTGCTTTTAATTTATTGCTAGAATATGTAGCTTGAATAAACATTATATTTTTCAATTTACCTCTATGGAATTTACTGTTGTTAGTTACATTTACGATGCGCCTTTCCTCTAGTGAAGTAAATATGGTATTTATGTCTCATAGTCCAGGCTTTATACTGGTGTGGGCACCTTAAGAGGGTCCAAGAGCCATCTTCCACCACTCCTGGGCCCACCATTGGCCAACTACCCAGTCCCAGAAAACTGGAGGTACTAGGAAGTTTGCATGTGCAGGTATATTGGCCAAATCGATGTGCAAGGGGAACACATGCTATTTTCGAGGGATCTCCAGCCACAGAGAGGATTCTGGAGTTGCAGTTTTTCTCTTTCCTCCCCTCCTTGCTTGTGAAAGTGAAAGGCCAGCAATCATGCACTGCAGAAATGGTGTGCAGTGCATGATTGCTGGCCTTGCTCTATGTACAACACTGTAAAGGAGGTCAGGCTGGGAGATGTTAATGTATGTTCTGATGTAGACATCAGGCCACTGTTTGGAAGTTGATATCGCCTCATCAAAGTGTGATTCTTCTCTCTCTCCTCCCATCTCCTGCTCTTCTAGGCTTCAGCAGACAAATGGTGGAGATTCTTCAAAAGCACAACATTGCGTTTAGTAGCTTTGATATATTTTCTGATGAAGAAGTACGCCAAGGATTGAAAACCTATTCCAACTGGCCCACCTACCCCCAGTTATATGTAGCTGGAGAACTTATAGGTGGACTGGATATTGTTAAGGTCAGAAAATGAAAGATCTGCATTTTTCAAAGCCATGTCCTAGTTTGAAAATCCTATTCCTAATGAATGCAAAATAATTATATTTCCAGGAACTTGAGGCTTCTGGAGAACTGAATACGATCTGCCCCAAGGCAAACAAATTAGAAGACAGGTGAGGTCCATGTTGTTTTCTGTTGGGCTACTGTCATGAGAGGAAATTGCACGTAATCCATTACTTTGTTGTTCCATGATGAAAATTTCTGATGTTTTTAAAAAACACATATATAGTATGCAGAACTGCATTTTGTGGAGGGGAACTCAAACCACAGGTTTATGATTGATTTTTTTGGACAATAGCAGCATCTCTCCCCCCCCCCATCTTTCAGTCCAGTAAATTAGTTTGAGCTGTCCTTTCTGAACCGTACACTAAAGTTATAGTAGTAGTGCTGGGGCACTGGCTCTTGAGATGTACTTAGACTTCAAATTCCATTAGCCCTGGCCATGGTAGCCCAGTTATCGGGAAGAATGGAAGTCATTTTTGTAACATCTGGTACATTTTCCCCATGCATTTGAGGATTATGATGAATATACATCTAGTTGCTCTCATGCAGCTTACAGCTGAATAAAAATGTCAACCACTTTCAGGTACAACACTGAATTCTAAAGTATTTTTCAGTAAAATTGCATATTAACTAGAAGCCATCCTGAAAAGATTTCATATATCTAGGCAAGTTAAATAGGTTTGTACCTGGCACCAAAACAGTTTCTGATCTGTCCTCATCGAATGTCCCTAGGTAGATTTTAGAATTTCAAAGATTTTGGATGAACTTGTATCTCTTTTATAAATCTCAGATCTCTTAACTCAATATGGAGAACAAAACAAAACTTGAAACTGTTGGAGAATAATTTTTCTGTTTGCATTCCAAAAATGTTCTTTTTCTGAAATAATTAAAATGCTCCTGGTTATAATATTACTTTTAAATAATGAAACGTTCAAGGCAAGATGGTCATGTGCATTTCTACCTGGCCTTTACCCTCCACTTCATCAGTAATATCTAAGCACAATTAGAAATTTGAATTGCAAAACTTTCGTGAGTTGCAAAGCACAGTACAGATAATGATGCCCTGTTTCCCCAGAAATAAGACCTAACCTGAAAATAAGCCCTGGTATGGTTTTTCAGGATGCTTGTAATATAAGCCCGACCCCCAAAATAAGTCCCAGTTAAGTGAAACCCCGCCCTCCACCATTGTGCAGCATTGTGCAGCAACCAGAAGATGACACGACTGTAAAATAAAACATCCACTGAAAATAAGCCCTAATGTGTTATTTGGAGCAAAAATATAAGACCCTGTCTTATTTTCGGTAGTTCCAGGAATGCAGCCCAGGGCAAAGATCTTATGGTCTACTTTGGTATCCTGTGCTTTCTGCAGCCCCTGTACAACTTAAAAATCTGTTCCATAAGGTTTCCCAATTCTCTAGAGCAGCTTTTAGGGGTTTTTTGGGGGGTGTTCTATGGGAGGAAGGGGGATTAGACTAGATCCAGTGGGATCCAATGGGTGAAGAACATTTGGGCTTGATTTGTGGTTCTGCCAAGCATATCTATCTGGCAAGAAGGTGGCAAGGCCTTTGCATAGCACAGCCCCTGGCTTCTCTTGCTGCTGTTGCTGTAATTCAGAGGTCCCCAGCCCCTGGTCTGCAGCCTGGTGCCGGTCCGTGGCCTGAGCGGGACCAGGCCACGGAAACATACCTCCCCCTTGCACACACTCCCCCCGTAGCCTGTTTGCGCCTCCGTGCGCCTGCACCCACGTGAGCGCTCTCCCACCCCTTCGCGCATGTGCATGAGTGCCCCCTTCGCGCTGTGCTGCCCTTTGCACATGCACACAAGCGAGCATGCGCCTTCATGAGCTCCCTTGCACATATGCACGAGCGCATGCATGCTTCTTCGTGCATGCACACAAGCGCAGAAGGGTGTCCCGCCTTCCCCAGCCAGGTCTGTGGGGCTAAAAAGGTTGGGTACCGCTTCTGTAATTACTGTTGCATAAGCCAAACCTACCCAGCAAAATTTAAGCCACTAGATTTTGTACGATTTCACCACCTTGTCACTCCATTTGTGCCGAATTTGACATATTTAAAATTCATTTTGTAAATCTGAATAAACTACATATTATGATGTAGAACAGTTATACTATAGATGAAAACAAAATTTTAAAAAAGCTTAAAAAAAGACTAAAACATGGTGGCACTTTAAAGACTAACTTATTTTTTTAATGTGAGCTTTTGTGGACAACTTCATTAAAAATTATAAAAGTTAGTCTGTAAGGTATAGACACATTTTCTTTTTAACTTTTTAATATTTATTTTATTTTCACCTATAATGCTTGCACAGACTAACACGGCTATCTCTTCTACAACTACAACAATTATATTGTTAAATATAACATTGTTTTTAAATATCACAGGACAATAATGGTGTGGACAAGTAATATGCATTTTGTGTTTCTAAATAACAAAATCCCTTTTTAGATTTGCAGAGGTTAGAGGCAGAATTAAATATAGTGTATTTTTTTTTCTATCTTGAAAATCTCCTTAAAATTGATTGTTCTATTATTAATGGTGATGACTGCTGCTGCTTTGCTGTCCGCATGTCGTTACATTTAGTGTTAGTTAGGAAGAGCTTGCTTAATGGATGGTGATTGCTGTGCACTAAACCAGAATAGGAAATCAGGTGTTCTCCATATGTTTTGGGCTACACTTCTGTAATTCCATGGCAACATAGCCAGTAGTCAGACATCATGTGAATTGTAGTTAAGAACAGGTTCATATTTTGTGTAAGCTGTTAGGACATGTTTGTCAGTACTTACTTTTATGATGCTGAACATTAGGACATTAAAACTTTTTTTTAATTTTTTTTTACGGTCAAAGACCACTAAAACCAAATCAATATAAAATAGATACATAATTATAGTTTTGTAAAGTCAATCAGGGTAATAAAATTCCATTAAAACATGATAAAACAACCCCTTCTGTCCAGTTAATAACTTAATATATTCTTAATATAAGTAAAACCTCAGCCAGTGTTATATTAAAAACATTGTATTATGCATCTAAAATCACCTACCCAAACATTTGATTACGAATAACCATTGCTGCAGCACAGAATTTGGCCACTTGTCTCATAATATAAGGGGTATTGTCAGAGAGTAGCAACTGGACATAATTCTCCTCTGATCTCCCAGAAGATTTACAGATAATAGCTGATAAAAGCTCCATACGAAGATCCCGATAGCAAGCACAGAAAAGGAGAACATGACCAACTGATTCAACTTTATCACTATTACAGGGGCAGAGACAATCTGATGCAGGCAAACCTCGAAATCTTCCCTCCAGAAGCTTAGGAGGAGATACATTGAGCCTAGCTAGTGTAAAAGCCCTTATGGCTTTAGGTGACATAGTGCTGGCTAAATACGAGGAGGTGATAAAGGCAGATTTCTTAAGAAAGTTATATTTCCCTAACTGGCCAATATGGTCCTGTAGTTCACTGTCCCATACCCTTAACTTCACTGCTTTGATGGCGTCCTTGAGACTCATTGCTATAAGTATACTGGGAGAAAAGCCAATTTTTGTTATCTCTTCAGTTGTATGCTTCTTCCGCTCCAACTGAAAGGAATCTAGTAGGATCAGTGGGGTCAAGCCTTCTAATGAAAAAAATCAGTTCAAGCCAGTATTTCACCATAAAGACTTTAGCCCATACTTTAATGGATAGTAACCCAACCTCTAAGCAAAGAGCCACATTGGAATTACAAGGTGGAACTCCAAGAATGACTCTCGCAAATTTGGTCTGAACAATCTCCAGAGGTCATAGATTAGCGTAAGTGAATAGTTGAGAGCCATAAAGCATTTGTGAATACTGGGACTGGGACATTGTTAATGAGCAAAAAGTGTTCAAACCTTGTTAATCCAAATAATTCCACTCTACTATAAAGGTCATTTACTATGTAAAGAAAAGGTATCCTATCACCTATGGCATATACTCAAGTCATTATTAAGTAGTTGTCCCCCAGATATTAGTTTAGCACCAGGAAACTGTGGAAAATCCCCAGATATTTGTCTGCCCACATGTTGAGCAGATGTTTGGAAGAGAAGTGTCTCTGCTTGCTTTCCAACTTGCCCCATGATCCTAGATGTATTCTAGAAGCCTTTGATCCTTTATCAAAATCCTTGCTGGGATTTGCACTAAATGTATTAAGATCAGCAGGTGCATCAGGCTGGTAGGGGAGAGTTTCTAAACATCCTTACAGAACTGTTTCCAGACGTTGGCACTGAACGTGCAAACATTTAAAAGGCAGTTTGAGTGCAGGTGGACAATGGTGGAGTGGCTTATGTGCATGCACCTATGCAGAGGCCTTCTGTTAAAGCCATTAAGTGGGTCCACGTTTGGAAGTGTAACAGTGCAATTCTATTTACATTTGTTGGGTATTAAGTTCTCTTGCACTCAGTGAGGATTATTCCTGCCAGGAAGGTGTGCATAGCATTAGAGCCAGAGTCATGGAATTACAAGAGGAAATGGTTGTTGTGGGTTTTTCGGGCTTCTTGGCCGTGTTCTGAAAGTGGTTCTTCCTAACGTTTCGCCAGTCTCTGTGGCCGGCATCTTCAGAGGATAGCACTGTCCTCTGAAGATGGCCCCTTCCCTTCGCATGGCCCCTTCCCTTCAGAGGACAGAGTGCTGTCCTTTGAAGATGCCGGCCACAGAGACTGGCGAAACGTTAGGAAGAACCACTTTCAGAACACGGCCAAGAAGCCCGAAAAACCCACAACAACCATTAGATTCCAGCCGTGAAAGCCTTCGCGAATACATACAAGAGGAAAGTTCATGTTTGAAAATACTACAGCTAACAGTAACCTTGTCTTTAGAACTTTGTGGCTTCAGTCTAGCGGTGCAGTAAGTCAGTCCATTTGAAATCTGTCAGCTTCGGTTCATCGACATTGCATGGCAAGCCCCTTTCTGAAACAAACAAACAAATGTTCTTGTTTGTAGGTGAAGAATCAAGGCACAGTCATGAAAACCCAAAGCCTGTAACATGAAATTACTGTGTGTTAAGTGCTGATGGAGCAGTAAAATAGCATTTCCTAGTCCTGCAACACAAGCAGACCAAATGCTAAATGTTAAAACATGTACGCTGCTACTTAGGAAAAAGTAAATTGTACTGAAGATGCTTTCTCTGGTTACTAAATAATTTCATTTAATGTCAGAAAAATAAATTGATTTTAAAAGCAGCACCATTACTACTGTACAGACATGCAGTTTTTGATAGAACTTCATATGCATTGCTGGAAATCTTTTTGACCCATATTCTCTTTTAAAAATCTGTTGCATCATCATTGTTTTTACTCTGCTGTTCTAGACTCAAAGACCTGATAAACAAAGCTTCTGTGATGCTATTTATGAAAGGAAATAAACAGGTGAGGTTCTCGGAAGCATTTTTATTTGTTAGTTACCTGTTTTTTCGAAATTAACATTATGGCTGAAAACCTATTTCTCAGCATAGTAAGCCACAACTAGAGTAGGCCCATTTGAAGTAATGGAATTTATGGAAGAGTTCACTCACCAAATCCTGGGTGATTCATTGGGCCTGCTTTAGCTGCATCTTGCTGCACTAAGCAACAGCATTCCAGCCTATGTTTCGTCTCTAGTGTTTGTATATTGTTGTGTATTGCCAAGTTGCTTCAGGCTAATGGTGACCCTATGAACTAACGTCCTCCAGAAGGTCCTGTCTTTAACAGCTATGTTCCTGCCTTGCAAACCAGAGGCTGTGATTTCTTTCAATAAGTCATGTGCTCTTGTGATATGGTTTCCTTTTTTCCTGCTACCTTCCATGTCTCTTAGCATTACATACTGTCTTTTCTATCCTGTCTTTGCATACTAAGTCTAGAGCACAATAGCTTCAGTTTAGTCATTAACTCAGTAGAACTGTGAGAACCAGTGAGAGTTCAGGCATGATTTGATCTAGAAGCAATTTACTTTTCTTTCTAGTAAGGTAAAGGCAACGTTTAGTCCAGTCGTGTCCAACTCTAGCGGGCAGTGCTCATCCCCATTTCCAAGCCGCAGAGCCAGCGTTTGTACGTAGACAGTTTCTGTGGTCACGTGGTCAATGCGACTAGACACGGAACGCCGTTACCTTCCCACCGTGGTGGTACCTATTTATCTACTCACATTTTTATGTGCTTTCAAACGGCTAGGTTGGTAGGAGCTGTGACAATTGACGGGAGCTCACTCCATCGCATGGATTCGATTTTACGACTACTGGTCTTCCGACCATGCAGCACAGAGGCTTCTGCAGTTTAACCCACAGAGCCATCACACCCCCTTTTCTTTCTAGTACTACATGGTATTTATAAAGCTCTCCTCCAACACTACATTTTAAATGAATCAATTTCCCCCAGTGGCTTCCTTCATTGTTCAGCTTGCAGGCAATTCACTATCAAGGACAGGGTTTTTTAGAGGAAGTGCTGTACTTTTTCTGTTACTAACTTGTAGTTAATTTAATAGTGTGACTTTTTCATAGTTTTTAACTCTTTTCACTGTAAAAGCTTGTTTAAA
This sequence comes from Pogona vitticeps, assembly GCF_051106095.1. Classification (NCBI taxonomy): domain Eukaryota; kingdom Metazoa; phylum Chordata; class Lepidosauria; order Squamata; family Agamidae; genus Pogona; species Pogona vitticeps. Next base: position 76,645,542 of record NC_135785.1, read on the forward strand.
TATGTTTAATATTCAAAATGTATTTTAAAATTGTACTCGTGTTTTTAAACTATACTTTAGCTTCTTTGAGAAAGGCAGGATATAAAAGCAAAGCAAAGTAATGCTTCAAGCACTCTCTGGGTGGTTTACAGTTTTAATTCTGCAGGCGACACATTGCCCCTTGCAAGTGAGCTGGGCACTCAATTTATTGATTTCTGAAGGATGGGAGGTTGAGTCAACCTCGAGCCGACTACCTGAGCCCAGGATCTAACTCAGATCATGAGTAAAGTCTTAACTGCAGTATTGCAGTTTAACCACTATGCCACAGGCTCCATAAATCAAATAAATCAAACTAAATAAATTTAGATTTGATTATTTATTAGTTTTATCTTTAACTGTTCTGTAAAACTTCTAACACGGCTTACAAAAGGGAAGGATTTTTTCCCCTTTCTATAGAGCTGACGGGGTGACTATGTTCGTACTAGGGAACCCTGCCGAGGCAGGGGCTTCCACAGATAGCTATGGGAGGGTTCCCTAGTGCCAACATAGCTACTGCGTCAGCTCTAGAGAAAGAAAAAAATGAGACAGCATGCCTGCTCATCACTTCTTGTTTTAGTGCAAATGCTGGGGTTATAGTCTCTGAAGATAAGTTCATTATTAAATGGTATTTATACAGTTCAGTAAATGAATGTTTCCATGTACTCACATCCCTGTCCACACATAAGGACACAATCATGGCAAAACCAGTGAGAACTTGGCTGTGCAAGAGGTTAATTGGCAGCTGCTTTTGCAAGTGTAACATCTATTCTTGCATAAAATGAGTATAGTTTGCTGTGGTTGAATTCTTATTCAGACAGACATTGAAGACAAATCCAGTGGATCTGCTAGGACTTTTTTTTTAGTGTCCAGATGTCTAAGGGGAATTAGAAAATTGTTTTTATATGTTACAAATATTCGTTTGGGTTTGCTTTGTGATACAAATGCCTACAGCCCCTGAACAATACTTTTCAAAGTTGTTTTTTAAATTTCTTACCACAGGCAGTGAAGTGTGGTTTCAGCAAGCAAATTATAGAAATTCTGAACAGCACTGGGTATGTAAGTAGTTTCTGTCTTAAAGACATACATTTTTCTTGTCTTTAACGTGTTTGCTTCTGCACATCTTACACCATCCAGTTTCTGGCTCTCCTTGGTTTTTCAATCCCTGTCACACTTCATTCTTTCTCTTCCCACTGTCATCCACAAGTTCCTTTCCCTCAGCATGTTTTCATCAGGGTTGGATGTCTCCCATGGTTTTGGACTCTATCTATCTGCTATGGGTTTTGAGTCTCAGTAACAGACATCCCTGACCTGCTGTGCATTTTAGCCCCTTCTGAGAAAGTTTCAGCCAAAATCCTGACTCTTTGTACCTCTGGTTCCCTAGTTAACACCAGCAAGAGTAATAGTTGTAAGGTTTTTCGTATTTAGAGAGTTCCTACTTACGTCCTGGCTGGCTGAATTGCTCATTGATTTAGGTATCTGGCTGTGGAGCTGGAAATTGGGAGTTTGAGTCCTCACTTTGTGTCCCAGGAGAAAACTCTTGAACAACTTACACAGTCCCAGGGTATTCCCAGAAGAAGCAAATGGCCCATTTGAGTACTTTCTATATTTAGAAAACCCTGGAAAGTATTGCCATGTGTCAGTTGATGGGATGTAACAGTTGTTATTACTGATGTCATGTGACATTTTCAACTCACATATAGTCTGTCTCATTGCGAGCAGGCCTTGGGAGCCTCAGGTTTGAAGGAGGACATCTTTAGTTATCAGAAATTGCTCCCACCAGATGTTACTTGCATGGGGATATTTTTTTTTGGTAACTAATAAGTTCTTCCTTTCATTTGAGGCTCCTGCAGCTTGTGCAATGAAACTGATGGCATATTATTTGGGCAAGCCACAGGACAAAAGCAGGAACTCTATGGTTGTTAAAGATCCCCCCCTTGCTGGTATTGTCATTATCCTTAGGCAGGTGTGACCTACTCAACAGGATTCTGGCTGTTATATCTAATGGAAGAGTGTTTTACTATGCCTGTATCTCTGAAAAGGCAGTCATTGTTGATCCCATGACAAATGGAGAAAGGGAAAACTTTACAGATATAGGAGGCTCTGCCTCCTTCCCTTCCTGTAACAAGAGAGATTAAGAGGGTTGTTACCCTCAGTTCTGAGTAGCTGCCACAATGTGTTTGTGCATCTTTTTGTTACTGGTAAATGATTTTAATGTTACTGGCAAAGGATAGCATCATAGTTAACATTTCTACTGGTTGCAAGCAAATCCAGTTGCTTTTCCCAACTAGAGTAGACCCATACAGTGAATCACACTTGGTAAATCAACACTGATCTAACGTCAGATTGAATGGATCTACTGTAATTGGGACTACTGCTTAGATTTAGCCTAGAATTACTGTAGTAACATCTACATTGATAAAAATAAATAGCAATATTGAATATAACCATCCTCAATAATATTTGTGCTTTTTTGTTTTAATTTATTTTAGTGTTGATTATGAGACCTTTGATATATTAGAAGATGAAGAGGTATGTTGTTCATTTGCTCTGTTCCTATTAATTGGTTTTGGAAAACTCTGGTATGGAATGTTTAAGATTATTTTTCTTTAGGTGCGGCAAGGATTAAAGAAGTATTCAAATTGGCCAACTTACCCACAGTTGTATGTAAAAGGTGAACTTGTTGGAGGTTTGGATATTGTCAAGGTAAGGAAAGAATGGTAAGATGAGAAGTACCTATAATGTTCACTGCAAAAAAAGATGGCTTGTCCATGTTGATACTTACTGTACTGAGCTCGTAGTTCTGGTTCCCTCGTTATCTGTTCTTTGTAGTGGTATTGATTGTTTTTCAGAGCTCTACAGTGAACCCTTGACTTACAGACGGCTTGACTTACAGACTTTTTGAGTTACAGACTTCTCTGGCCGCAAAATTTAGATTTGACTTGCAGACTGAGATTTGACTTACAGACCAGAAAAAAACCAAAATGGAACAAAAACGGCCTGTTACGGGATTAATCGGTTTTCAATGCACTGTAGCTCAATGGAGACTTGACCTACAGACTTTTTGACCTGCAGCCACTGTTCCAATACAGATTAATTCTGTAAGTCAAAGGTCCACTGTATTGCCTGGACTGTATTTTCCCTGCCTTCCCTGAACCTTTCTTGACTTAAGAAAAAAAGAAACAAAATATCCCCCTCTATTGCTTGAAGGAGGAATAGCAGCTTCCCATTAATTTCTATGGACGGAAAAGAGCCGATACGGATCAAATGGTTTTTAATGCATTCCTATGGGAAATGCAGATTTGACCTGAGAACTTTTTGACTTGAGAACTGCCTTCCAATACGGATTAAGTTCTCAAGTGAAGACCCCACTGTAATAGATTGAGCCCTGAATACCTGAGAGACCGTCTCTCTCCATACTAACCTGCTTGCTTTTTAAGAACCACCAAAGAGGCTTTGTTCAGATCTTGTCTGTGGTTGAGGAACTGTTGGTCTGGACCAGAGCTAAGACTCAGGTTATGGTCGTACTTTTGTGATCATTTGACTCCCTATTTCATCCCACCTGTTTTGGCCAAATAGTCACAGCATTTTGGCCCCGGTAGGCGCCAACTGGGCTGATGACTTCTGTGTAAGTCTTATCTGGTTGTGAAGCATTTTCAGCCTATTGGCTGAAGGCCACTTTGGGAAGGGTCTCAGGGGGGCCATATTATTTCGGTGCCTGGTGTGCTAAAGGCATGGATTGGAATCAAAGCAAACTGTGAGGCCAGAAGTTCCCATTTCCAATACACATTTTGATACTGCCTTCATTTTTAGAGTGTCATCAGTAGTTGATTTTAGTGTGTGATCTTTTAGCTGACTGATCCAAATTACAGACCGGATAGCAAATACATTCCTTATTGTCATATTTGGAACAGTATTACCCTACTTCCTGGCGTTGCCAAATACAGTGGTGCCTCACTTTATGAAATTAATCCGTTTTGGAATGGTGGCCGTAACTCGAAATTTTTGTAAGTTGAAGCACCATTTCCCATTGAAATGCATGGGAACGGGATTACTATGTTGTAGCATTTCAAAAAATGCCCCCAACAATAACAATAATACATTAAAGCACACCTAAAGCCCCATCGGAAGGCACTAGGGCTTAAAAAAAATAAAATAAACAGAGCAAGCCCTGAAGGCTGCAAACAAAACAAAATAAAACAAAAAAAAATCACAGCACAGAAACATAACTCCCCCTCAGCTGAAACCCACCCTGCAAAACCCACCCAGAAGTTTCTAAAAAGCAAAAAGCAGCACCTTACCAGGCAGACTGAAGCTTCCTTTAATGGCACTCGCTCCCCGGCAGATGGCGCCTGGCAACAGGCCCCAGCCGGCACATAGGGCCGCGGCGGCCCTTACTCATGAGTATACCCGCACCAGGGATGGGCAGGGAGTGCACCGGCATCCCCCGCCCGGCAGTGAAATGGAGCCGCCTGCTTCTCCTTCCTCCTGCGCCGCCACTGCACACCCCATCCATGGAGGAGCCCCTCTGACCCGTGCACCCCAGCCCAGCGCCTTCGGTGGGCCTTACTCATGGGTAGACCCGTGCCAGGGATGGGCAGGGAGCGCACCGGCTTCCTGCGCCCAGTGGCGATCTGGAGCCGCCCCTGCCTCTCCTTCCTCTTCCTGTCCCGCAGGAGTAAAAAAGTTCCTTGACCCCCTGCTCTAACTGTTGGGGTGAAAGAGCTACAAAGAAGCAGCCTCTTCGTCACCAGCGGTTTGAATTTCCCACCTTTTCCCCCTGCCTTTTTTTGTTCTTAGGTCGAAGCTCCGCTCGCAAGTCAAAGCAAAAAAGTCGAAATGTTTGTAGGTAGAGACGTTTGTAAGTTGAGGCACCACTGTACTGTATTCCTGTGCATTTCTTATCAGTTTAGCTACCTGTAGTTTCATCTGCTTCTTTACCATCTCAGATTTGTATCATACTGAATTTTCCAAATTTTCCCCTGCCTTGCATTCAGCCATTATGAGGCAAGGCCCAGCTGATCTTTGTCCTTTTGGAAATCCCTGTTAACATGCATGTTTGCTGACATTAAACATTTTAGAAGTTTGAAATTGAATTACTTCATTGGGTCTTTGTGTACTTGACTTTCTAATTAGCTTAACATATTAGCAAAAGAAGCCTTAAATCTCCAGAGTACAAGTGTATTCCCTTCTAATGTAAACACTGAAATGCATTTTCTTGGCAGCAGGTCAGTTACCTTGTATTTAATTTTCATTTGGTTGTTTTTATTTTAAGCTTTTTGACATTGTTTTGTTCCCTTCAAACATTGTGATTACATTTTGTGTAGCAAACTGTCTTATTCCTAAAGAAAGGTAAAGTTTTATTGTATGCTTTTTAAATAAAGCCCCAAGGCAACAAAAATAGATCTGCATTTGTTACAATATCTTCTGATATTTGTGTTCAAGAACACTGAAATACTCTGAAGCCTATTCTTGTCTTGAATGTTTTATAGCCAGTAACAAAGGCATTATAACTCCAGGGTAGACAAAATCAATAAGTCTCATTAGGTTTTAAAAACAAGTTGATGTTAACTACTTCATGTAGCTGGTTTTTTTTAATTTTCAGTGGGTTGCTGGATGTGGTTTTTTTAGTTCTAAAGAGTGAAAAAGTTAGCATATAAATCAATTTTATTCAGCTCTTTTAGCCATTAAAAAAGAAATCTTCAGTGCAGTGTTATGTAGCAATTTTATTTTTTAAAACAAGATCAATGGAGTATGACATTTGAGGTTTTCCTAGCAAGCTAGTTTTAAAGAATAGAGAAATTTGCACAAAACAGTAATTTTTCTATCACATCTATGTTTTGCATAGATGTGTGTTTTAGAAGTTGTTGGGTAAGCTGAGCTAAGACCTCCTGTTTAATAGGTCTCTCCCCCCCCCCCCCGCTTTACATGTGTTCCAGGCTCAATTTTATACTTTTAATGAGAGAGGTAGCTTCCCATATATTTAGCCATGTCGAACCCTCCTGTAACCTACTCCAGCCTGTTTTTCACTGCTAACTGCTGGATAGCTCAGTAGTATATGTATCTGACTGTAGAACCAGAGGTTGCAAGTTCAGTTCCTCTCTTGGCCTCCTTGACAGGGGCTGGACTCAATGATCCATTGGGTCCCTTCCAGTTCTGTAGTTCTAAGATGATGGTGATGATGATGATTATCATTTTCAATAGAAATCTACCTGTGAATGATGATTCTCCCCCCTCCCCCCCAAAGCCCAGCGCAATGAGGAAACCAGCTACTGTATTGTTACAGGACAGAGACAGAGAGGGAAGTGGTGGGGGGCATTGGGCCAGTATTCCTGGCAGCAGCCACATCTTTGCTGTGATATGTACTTTTAGACTCAGATTAACATGCTGATGTGCTTTTTGAATTTGCAGAATATGAAAATAAGTCACTCCTTCTGGGCTCCTGGTGAGCATGTTGTCAAAAAAGTTACAGCATAGAAATAAAAGTTACAGAGATTCTTCCCAGGTGGTTGTTGATCAGTGTCGGCCCAAGATACTATGTTGACTGAAGCAAAAGGCATGATGCTGCCTTCCCCCTATTGTGAAGACTAGTGGCAGGTCAATGCTAGCCCTCAGACCCTATAATCCCTCCCCCTCCCGGTTACTTTTGTGCCTTCAGACTTTCCCTGATTGCAAGCTTTTTTTTTTAAAAAAGTGTCTTGCTGCTTCTGGAGACCTTCTAATTAGGTCATCAACTCTCCATCCCTGTGTCTTTCAAAAATAGAAGTAGGCCATTTCTGCTTTCATTTTCTGTTGCAGTTTGACATTTTTTGGTGGCCAGTGTAGCCCTAGCATATTCTTGGGGTCAGAAAATTGGCTTTAAGGTCCATCAGAGAGGTTCCCCAGTGGCCTTTACAGAAGTAAATTGGGAAGTGAATCTTTCTTCAATACTGGTGAAAGGACTCCCATTTCAGTATCACCTGAGGACACTTGGCTAGATTACAGGGCTCAGGACAGGCTGCATAGCTTGTCCAGTCCCCAGTATAGTCTTTCAGTACCTTGCTAGTAAATGCACCTAAGATGATTGCCTATTTACACTATAGCACTGGCCAGGCTACAATTTTCTTCATCAGGAGTGTTTGATCTTTTCTGTCCCTCTTCTAAATAATCCACAGTGGTCATGGTCCTCTGGCAGCTAACCTGCGGCAGTCATGTATTGGGTGATAGAAAAGATTCCCCCTCCACTTGAGACCTGTCCATGAGAATAGATTCCTGGGTTTCCATCTAAGTGAGAGAAGTGTCCTTTTCTGCCCTGATGTTTGAATCAGGGAAGGTTTCCAGATGTGTGGCTGACAAACCTATGAGTGAGTGACACTCATGAGATGAATAGAATGTTGACTTTATTTTTCTTGTGTACCAGTAAGTACAAATTAAAAAAATCTAAATGATAAACAACATCATCAGTTTGAGGTTAAAATTCTTCTGGTAGAACTGCTGAATTGTTGAATAAATCAGCTTCTCTATGTACATCCATCTCTTAATGCTCTGCTCTCCCTGCTTTGTTTCCAGGATCTAAATGAAAATGGTGAATTGTTGTCTATACTGAAAGGAGAAAACTAATGCAAATGAACACGTTGACAAAGACAAATTCGAAATGCAAACCGTATGATTATTAATTGCACTGGAACAATTCATCACCTAGCTTTGGCAGAAGAAGTGGAATGCTGGTTTCTGACTTCATACTTCACCTGGTCATGCTAGAGATGTATGTAAATGTAGGTTTTCGCCCCACATAGAAGGTGATGAGCATCTTAAAACTGAATTAAAGCTGGAGTTTAAAAATGTGTGTGGTGTTCTGTCCTTTCTTTTCCCCCTTCTGTGCACAAATATGTTCTTCTATGGTGCAAGTAGTCTTGGTCAAAAGAAAAACCAAAAGCCGATCCTGTAGCTTCTGATCTTTTTCATCATTTTATTTATTATAAATCATGTGCTCTGGTCATACAGGGGTGAACTTGTACAAACCTTAGAAAGAGATGCTGAAGTTCCTACAAAGGAGGTCTAATTCAGGAATACATGTGGCATCTGACCAGAAGTAATGCAAATTTCAGGGGTGCACATGGTGAGACTTCAGTCAAGTCAGAAGAAACTAGTATTGTTCATAACTGTCACGAATCATGGCCATTCACCAAATTTGCTGATGGCACAAACATCTTGGCATTCGATAAGATGCCATAGAATTATTGTTGTTGTTGAAGTTAGCTAGCACAGCTGCTCCTTTGGAAACTTAGCATTATTCCATCCCTTCTGGTAGTAATCCCTGTATGCATTTTTATAACAGTGCATGTAAAGAGTTCCCAAATGGATAGCTAAAACACCTTCATTTTTAAAGAAGATCGGGAACTTCAGTCCCTTTAAGAATAAAGCTAAGCAACAAATGCTGACAGTAACTCAACTAACACAGGGCCACTGAAAAATGTGAGGTGATTATTGGCTTATGGGGTTTAAGAGGACAGCATAGTGTTTGGCAGTATTTCTGTTGGAAGATGCAGACGCTATAACATTTTGTTGTACATCCACTTGTGTTAGATATGGGTGTTATCTTTTAAAACACATTGGGTAATCAATTGAAGTTAAAATCAATGGTACTCCATGCTGGGTGAACTTGAGATAAAATCTTGTGCTTGTTGATGTGACACATCCAATCTCCTTCAGTTATTTCTTCTCTGCAGGATTGCATGTTTCAGCCAGAATTCTTAATAGAAATGGATGAGAGCGAGGAACGTAACCAACTGAGTTGTTAGACTAGTGGCTCATGAGGCTGTTCACCATCTGGGCATGTCTTCTAATGCTCACTTCCTGCCTTTCTTAGCTGATGTTATGATAGGAAGAATTGTGAAGGAAGTAGGTTTAAATCTGTACTTAAACTGTATTCAGCTGTGCTTCTGAACCTCAGAGATGGGAGATTATCATGCAAATGGCATAGCCCTTGCCCCTGGATTCTCTGCAGTGGAAACCATCCTTTTGTGCTGTCCTAATAGGCTTTTAAAATCTTACCGTATTTTTCTGTTTATAAGACACCCCCATTTATAAGATGCCTCCCCTTTCTAACCCCAAAATTAAGAAAACGTAGCTTTGAGGATTCAGCCTCTAGACTCAGAATGCTCGGACATTAAGAGTCCCTGTTGAATCTGAGCCTACAAGCTCCACCTCCAACTGAGGTATGTTCTAGTTGGTATGTTCAGCATCAGCTAATGACAGTTCCATAAGGCTCGTGATTGGGAGAAGCTAAGCCTCATGATTGAAAGAAGCCTTTTTACAGAGGCAAGGTACAGGCTGTTTTGTTCCTTGTAAAAGATGCCTCTCAATTTTTAGTGTGATGATTTTAGGAAAATAGCATCTTATACATGGAAAAATATGGTACCTGACTCTTCTTTAAAGTGCCACCCAGATCTTTGTATAGGTGTTGCCTGCCATGTTGAGTACATTTAGCTAAACGTCCTTGGCAAAGTTCTTGTGTTTCTCTTTATCTGAAATCCAATGGCTATTGAGATTCTGGGGAATAAATGTATTTATTTATCACCTACATATTTCTCTGGCTGCAACAATAATAAAGCACACAATATAAAATAATGCAATCAAGATAAAATATGTTGTCCATAAAATAGGTGATCGGCTGAACTACTGTACTACTTACCGGAAGACTTGCAAAAGTAGGTACGTTTTCAACACCCATTTCAAACTAAGATTGGCACCTATGATGCAGAATACGCTTTATTCTGATATTAGAAGGAAGGGTGTTATCTACAATGGGTGCTGTCCTTGCTAAACGCCCTACTTTGAGTGGCTGTATAGTGAACCTTGGAAGCATGTGGCACTGCCAGGTGGACCAGAGGAAAAAACTAGGTATAATGACAGTTTTGCATGCAATAACGGTGTCAGTGGGAGGATTTACAGTTCAATGTGATTGTCCTTTGCCACTAGGTTCTTTTCCTGCCTCTGGCTTTCGAGGCAAGGCTGTGCCCACTCTTTGTATTTGTTTCCATTGTTTTAGTTGATAGCCCTTCTCTCTCAGACCTGACCAAGCAACAAGCCATTGAGGGTCTTTTCTGCGAGGTGGAGGCTCCCCTTCCCCTCCTCCTGACTGTGACAACAATTGGTAACTAAATAAAGATGTCCTTTTCTACTTCAAATGTTCAGAGTGATTTTATCATACAGAGTGCTATTTTGCATGTAGAAGAATCCCAAGGGGTGGTGGAGGTTTGTTTCTGCATGATGAGACTGAGCTGATCTCTACATTTACTGTATGTGTTGTTTTTTTCTGCCTGATATTCTGCTAACTAAAAGGAATAATTAGAATTCCGCAATAAAACCAAAGCAAAAAACTCATGTTCTTAAGGGCAATGGACATGAATCTCGTTTATCGGACTTTCCTTCTCATCCCAGCCTCCAGTTAGCTGACTAGGAATTGCTCAGTGTGACTGTTCTATGTGATACATTTGTATACCATTATGCCTTTCTGTCATGGCACACTAAGGCAGTTTCCAGTTTTAAAATACTGGAGTGGTTGAATATATATCATACAATTCCTTGGATTGAAGGTCTTTTCCCTGGTGGCTGAAACTCCTAGGCCAGGTTTTCCTCACTTTGGCTTTGGCTTTCCCTTGAGACCAACCATTGGGGATATTGTTTCAAAGGATAGGAACAACAGGAGTGTCCCCCTCTTTTTTTGCTTCAGGAAGCAACCATTTGAATTGAGTAGGAATTAGTTTGGTTGCTATAAGCCACCTGCAGTTTTTTGTTTTTGTTTTTTTGCGTGGCAGAGGAGATATTTTAACTTGTGTTCATAGTGTTCTAGTTCTCCCATGTTTTGGTGTTTGGCATATGGTCAAACGTCCCCATGTCCCACTTGAAAAATACATTTTTAATATGTATACCTCATATTGATGAAATTAAACCTCTAACATAGTCAATTTCTATAAAATACAGTGTGAGTTTTATATCATTCTACCTAACTTACATTCAGCTGGAGAGTGGCCAGGCTGAGCTTTCCTTTGCCATGGATAACATTGATGGTGCTGCGAATCCGATTTCTGAGATCTGAAACGTGGCATGGAGGATTAAAAAATGTGTAGAGCAGGGTATGAAACCCTTTGCCTTCAGACGTTTTGGACTTCAATTTTCAGAAGCCCGAGCAAACACTAATAAGGGATTGTAAAATTGTAGCCCGAAGTATCCAGAGGACCAAAGATTTCCAACTTCTGTCATGGCTTGCACAGGCTGGGCTTATTTCAGTAGAGAATCTAGTGTTTAGTGATCTTCCAGGATCCTGACTCAGATGGAAAGAATGCAAAGCCTCTCCCTGTTCAGATAGGATGGCCTCCCCATATAGGGGGGCGACAAAACTGGAAAAGAGGCGGGAATACCCTTCTTTACATCTGGAAGTAAATGCACCTAGATAATAACTGGACAAAGCTTAAGTTAAATATTTCAGATATCAGATCTCCCATTGCTAGTGCAGAAGGAATTGATTCTTCCAGAACTAGATTTAGAGGATTTTTGTTGTTGTTGTTTAGTCGTTAAGTCGTGTCCGAGTCTTCGTGACCCCATGGACCAGAGCATGCCGGGCCCTCCTGTCTTCCACTTCCTCCCAGAGTTGGGTCAAATTCATGTTGGTGGATTCAATGACACTGTCCAACCATCTCGTCCTCTGTCGTCCCCTCCTCTTGCCGTCACACTTTCCCAACATCAGGGTCTTTTCCAGGGAGTTTTCTCATGAGATGGCCAAAGTATTGGAGCCTCAGCTTCAGGATCTGTCCTTCCAGTGAGCACTCAGGGTTGATTTCCTTCAGAATTGAAAGGTTTGTTCTCCTTGCAGTCCAGGGGACTCTCAAGAGCCTCCTCTAACAACACAATTCAAAAGCATCAATTCTTCGATGGTCACGTTGAAGACTTAAGCAGCCATTTGGTTTCTTTGAATTTTGCTGAATTGCAACTCCAGATGCTTTTGCTTGAGCTCTTCTCTCCTAACTTGGTCAGAGAAGTAGAGGAGGTATGCAGACCCACTGGCCCTAGTTCAGTGAGGTTTACGTGGGCAGAACATTGTGGTATAAAGTTGACGATACAGCCCACTGGTGCACCTGGTAGATGCTTCACAAATTAAAGCAACTCATTAAAGGACATATTTTCACACCAACAACATAGGAAGCTTATACTAAATCAAGTCATCCAGCCCTGTGTTGTGAACTTATAGTCATGTTCCAAGGTTTCAAGTAGGATTCCTTCCTAAGAATATCCAAAAAACTTTCATATTCTCTGGTGATACCTCATCGAAGCACTAACCAGATCTGACCCTGTTTAGTCTCCAAAACTAGATTGGGTAGGCTGTGTTCAGGGTAGCATGTTGTGGGCTGTTATTTGCCCAAGGTTGCAAAATGGTTCCGATCAGTTGTGTTTGTAGCTTGCTGGGTCAACAATGGTGAATCAAGACTACAGGTGTGAAATTCCCAGAAATTTTGAAGCCATATAAAATGGCTTTGGAAAAAAAGAAAAATAACACACAACACCCCCCGGATTTTCTGTCTGCCCCCCCTGGCCTTCCCATCTCTAATCAAGGCACCCAGTTGCCTCTGAAAGTGGGCTAATCATACCAAAAGATCATCCAGGTTTGCTGTGTCAGTATGGAATGTAAACAGTAACACAAGGATGGAACACCTTTGGAGGAGAAGATTGACAGCTGAACTACTACAGGCAAAACCTTGAAGTTTTCCTGGGTAGCCCAACTAGTGAGACCCTGTGGAAGGTTCAGAGTACAGTGGACCCTCGACTCACAGATGGCTCGACTTACAGACTTTTCGAGTTACAGACTTCTCTGGCTGCAAAATTTAGGTTCGACTTGCAGCCAGAGAATTGACCTACAGACCAGAAAAAAACCAAAATGGAACAAAAATGGAAAAAAACGACCTACAGACTTTTTGACCTGCAGCCACCATTCCAATACGGATTAATTCCGTAAGTAGAGGGTCCACTGTAAGCTCATCAGATCCTGTCCTGCTACAACTACTCAGGGAGTCTTTTCACATTTAGGGCAGGTTGGAGAGATGATGCTGTTGCACTGTGGCATTTTCCTGTTCTTACCAATATATTCATCTTCTTACCTTTTTTATTACCCTGTTGGGATAGTGTGGGTATGGAAATATGAATGGATGCATGTGTTCTTTTTACTGCAGCTTTTGATTGGATAGGTCAAGTTGTGTTAAGGACTATCTTCCCTCTTCCTCCTTTTTTTTTTTTTTTTTTTTTTTTTACTTTCCCCCTTCTTTTTGCCTACAAAGAAATGCCAGTGCCTGCTGCTCTTGAATATGTTGGCAGAAAGGAGAACCAAGTATATCTCAATTCCAATCAACCTTTCTGTTCATGTTAGAACTTTAGTGTATTTTGTCATCATTGGGATAAAAGTCCTTCTAGGGTTTTGATAGGGAATATTTCTGGAAGCTACGTAAGTGACCAGGTAGGAGAATCACCTGTACAGACTGCCCACCTCTGGATCTTCTCCCAGCGTGGCCACAATTTTGTCATTTAGACTTGGCTAGCAGATTATTCCTTTCCCAATGCAAAATTCTACTTTGGAGGCAACTCCCCACATACCAAAAGGAGTATGTGACTTTCTCAAACGTAGGCACAACTGAACCCTCTGTTTTAAGGTCCATCAGCTTCCCAAATTGATGGTGCTGCATAGTGTCTCCAGTCTCAGGTCATGACCTGTTATTCCCCCCATTTGCTTTCCTTCACCCTCATAACAATTCTGGAACTGTACAAATACCCATATAAAACCAGTAACATGTTGGTTCAAGCCACCTCCAACACTGGTTGAAGGAGATCAGTACTAATTTGTCCAATAAGTCTTGGTTGGGTCAAGAGGTATTTGCACACTCCTATTCCAGCTGTTTTTTGTTTGTTTTTATTACAACTTCCACCATTGCCTATGATATCTGGGACTTCAGGATGGTTGTATAACACATCTGGAAAAATAGTAGTTTGTCTCTCTGGTTAAGATAACACACATTTCCTATGATGCACTCACCTTTCGCTTGTTTAAATATCTTCATCACCTTAGAACTGCAGAACTAGAAGGGACCCTATAAATTACAGCCCCTTGTCAAGGAATAGCAAACTGTCTTTTTCTATTTTACACCTCAAATGCTGCCGCTCATTCTTCTGTACAGACTTCAGCCTTACTCTGAAGACAATCATGCAATTGCCAGATCAATCCAAGCTTGTTAAATGAACCAGGCTATAAGTGGAAAAAGCCACTTTTGGGAAGATTTCCTGAGAAATGCAGAGAAGACAGACAGTGATCTCAGAGATACCTTTGCACTGAAACCACTTTGGGGAGTGAGGAATGTTAGACCTCAAAGACCTTGCCAAACAACAGGGGAATTATTCTTTAGAAACAGCATAGGCCTACAGTATATATTTTTTAATAGCTGCAGCCCTGGCTATTTCTCCTATCAGACAAATTGCTTGGCTAATGGCTTAGTATGGATGGCTGTTCCCTCTATGGAATTTGAATTGGTCAGGACAATAGGACGTCTATTTTGAGTGAAAGCCCCCCCCCCCCAAAATCTGGAAAGTGACATCCTCACATAGCTGATGGCAAGGTTAGTACATAACTCAGTGGAGACAGGCAGCACCAATTTCACAGGGGAGGGGACACACCCACACCAGGTTTTAATCCAAAGTGTACAGAAACTATCCCAGGTTCTGGATCTATTTTGAGGATAGGGTTAAGAACCTCAGATAGCTTCCATAAAGTTTGAAGGAAAAGCTGGAGCAAATCCCTCAGCCCCACAAAATCAAAACAACCAGTTTTCACTGATAAAAGCAGTAATACGTGGGATAGAATGGGGCAATAGGGATGGAATTTTTGGATTTTCTGGAATGCAAATGCCACAATTCTCCATTCTGGAAGTTCTGCCTATTTTACAGGCACTTTACAAGGTACCTGAAAGGCCAAAAGTAGAACGTTTGAGGCTTAGCAAGGCTGAGCTTTCCCCACATTTTCTGTTCCTCCTGCAGTGCTAGCTGGGAGCCTTCTTTGGACAGAGCCTGGCCTAGCTAAACTTCCAAGCCTTCAAGTACAGGCCTTTCTCCCAGGTGTATGACATTCAGGTGTTTGTAAAGTAGATGGATCTCCCAAATATGTTAGCATTGTGCATATGCTGAATGTGGGCACCAACCATGTCTCTTTCCAGTGTTTTTTATTAGTAAATTAATGAAGTATTTCAAAAACAACGTTTCTAATAATTTCTTCTAGAGGAAACCAAATTAGGGATACCGGTGTCCCAGGATCTGCTGAATGGCCAAGCAGGGACTTGAACCCAGGTCTCCTAAGTCCTAGTCTGTCACTCTGTCCACTGTACCATACTGGATACTTGATAAAAACCAAACAAAGCCAGTACAGGATGATAATAGTCTTAGGATCAATTGCAAACACAAAACAAAAGTTTCTGTGTGAGTTTGGGAAAAATTAGATCTGAAAGCAGACGAGAAAGGAAGAAGTAATGAGGAAATGTGATATTGCAAAGGACGTGATGCTCCCACACAAAATGTTTAACTGCATAATTTGAAAACACATAAATTCTAGGATCTTGATAGCATATTATCTACGTGTCTAGTATGCTTTTATAGATGTACTGTATCTTAAACCATGTATTAAATCTAGTCATGGGGTGGAAAAGTAAGACAGGCTGTGCAGTTTGCTGGCCATCATGCTCCTCTGCTTCATAGAGTCTGGGAAATGATGGTGTATGCAGTTGTGGGGAAATCAATTGCATGTTCACCCTTATGCATGCTGTTTTCCCAACTGGATTTTGGCTGTTATGTCTACATTGGTAATATGTAGGCGAGATTAAAAAACAATTTCAGTTCTCTATAAAATTATTCTTTTCTTAAGAACTTACTTTCTCTTTTGGGTTGGTAACAGTGTGAGATGACAACTGTTTCATTTTGCTTGCCAAGTCTGTATTTACTGGTGAACAATTATACTGTTTCCACAAGAGGGAGCTGGACACCACCTTTCCAGATGGAAGCCAAAACTAAGCATGCACATGCAAGAATGCCTTTCACCACAAGATGTCAGAATAGGACTGTTGGTACCCAAATATGGTCCTGAACATGATGAAAGAGGCAAGAGCAAGCATTTCTGCCTTAAAGCTCAACATCTTCATTAGTACGACCATAACAGCACCTTGCCAAGAAGAACGCTAAAGCAAAGAGAGGGAGCCTTCCTGAAGAGATATGTGCTCACTGGTGATTGTTCCCACATTAGCCATTTGCTCTGGAATAGACAACATGTGCTCACTGAAGGTTTCCCAGTGAATCCAACTGACCTGGCTGACGAACCATCACATTTCATATTTCATCTATTGTTTTCATATTGTCTTGCAGGACTTGTGAGATGCTAATTTTTTCTCTCCCCCCTTTTTTGGAGTTTAAATGGTTATCTTTTATCAATTAATGTCACATATGTGACTTATCACAACAGAAACTGGCAACACACTGTTAACTTATCTAACATAGACACTAACTAGTCTTTGGTGGACTTGATGCTACATTTTTTTCCTAAGGGTTTTTTCTTAGAAGGGTTTAAATCATGTTAGGCACAATCTCCGAGAGCTGCTAGAATCAGAGGGCCCCCCTCCCCTGCTGAATAACCTGGCTGCAGTCAAAAGAGCCCTGATGTGTACATTTTCTACACCAGGGAGTGGGTCTTGTGTAGATATGAGCTGAGTGGAAGGAGATAAAGATGTACTTTTGCATGGAAATGTTTGCAGGATGGATCTCTGTTATTTCCAGGTTAGCCACTCTCCTGGAAGGCATTTAATTTTACCATGGGAGACTGGAAGAGTGGTCCTGTTCCTGGAAGTGTTCTGCTATTCAAAGGCACATATCAACAGAATAGGAAAAACTGGACAGATTTTAAGGGGGGAAAGGAATTGGCATGAATTCTGTTGTAAGCAACAGAGCAGGCTGACAGATCACATCAAACATGAAACACAGAAAACATGGAACTGTTTTCATGTTCATTCCCTGATGTTTCCAGGTTGGTCTGTCTCTTGGTGGGCAATTTGTGACCTTTTACATATTGTTGGACTGCAACGTCTACCAGCCCT
The DNA here is from genome assembly GCF_051106095.1 of Pogona vitticeps. Taxonomy (NCBI): domain Eukaryota; kingdom Metazoa; phylum Chordata; class Lepidosauria; order Squamata; family Agamidae; genus Pogona; species Pogona vitticeps. The sequence goes on from NC_135785.1 coordinate 76,662,707, forward strand.
ACTCAGCATAGATAAGGGTCATGGATGCTGGGACTTTGAGTCCCGGGACATTTTGCACACCCCTGCTTAGGGTTGCTGCATTCTAATTTTTCTACCCAGTGGTTTGCATGGAACTGTTTTCAGGTTTAATGTCTGACCGTTCTAGATTAGGCTCTCTCTCCTGGAGTGCCTATGCTGGGAGAGGATCCTTTGGGGCTCTCCAGATATATTTTTTAAGTACAATAATACCCATCAACTGACACAGCTGTAGAGCAACAGCACTTGGAAGCTCTATACTCCCCATTTCAGCTCTGTGCCCAGCAAAAGTAGGAATCCATAGCCAAGAAGATGGCATGACAACTCTGTTCATAGAAGGCTCCTTTCTGTATTTCTCTTTTTGCTTGCGGTGCTGGTTGGGTTGCAGCAAACGGGATTATATATGAAGATTCTCAGTCATCCAGGCAAGGTTCTCTGGAAGCTGAGTCATGGCAACTGGGGTTCTTTCTTGTTAGGTTGAAACGTTACGCTACTCATCCGAGTAGCTTCTTCAGTCTGAGAAGAGTTGGTAGGAGACTCCTGAAATATTTTCCTCATTGGTTTCACTTTCCCCTGTTCTGAATAGGCTCATTGGATGGACAATGGACAGGGATTGGGGATTGTTTGCTACTAGAGGAAAGGCACAATTCCCATACCACTGCAAACAGTCTATGTGGACAAATTTCTGCCGTAGAAATGCAAGGCTTTGAATTGACATCTACATTGGCTTGGGCAAATGGCTGAGAGTCAGATTCCAAAAGATCTCCTTTATGGAGAATTAGTTCAGGGAAAGTGCCCCAGAGGGAGACCACAGCTGCGATACAAGGATATCTGCAAGCGGGATCTGAAGGCCTTAGGAATGGACCTCAACAGATGGGAAACATTGACATCTGAGCGTTCAGCCTGGAGGCAGGCGGTACATCACGACCTCTCCCAATTTGAAGAGGCACTTGTTCATCAGGCCAAGGCAAAGAGGCAGTCCCAAAAGCAGCCAAATCAGGGAGCTGGACAGGAGACTGATTGTATTTGTCTTCAGTGTGGAAGGGATTGTCACTCTCGAATCGGCCATCTTAGCCACACTAGATGCTGTTCCAAGACCTCCATACAGAGCATGTTACCATAGTCTCTCAAGACTGAAGGATGCCTACATAGAATCAAATGAGAAAGTCAACTGATGCAATCAAAGAAAAGCAAGAGAAACCACCTGTGGTCCAACCTGAAAGTTAAATGTTGATGTCTCTTGATAACAACCTAAAATAATATGCCACTTTTCCACTTCCTTCTTTGGTGCGTGCTTTGGGACCATACAACTTGCCTAAGCCTACACAGACTGGCTTTTCTTCCAAGAAGAATAGTGAAGAATCAAAGTCCTGACTTCTGGTTCTGTAGTCAAGGATGCAAATCCCTGAGTTATCTAGCCAGTTTGAGCTATGTTACTTTAGTTCAGGTTAAACTTCTGGCTTCCAGAATTATTTATCTAAATGCTAGCTAGCTAGCAGTGCAGCTTGCTCAGTGGTAAAAGATCTCAATGAGTTTTCTAATGCCTAGTTTTACCTTCAGGTTAAACATTTGCAGAAATAAAGCAAATGATAAATAGCCCCTTTTACCATGCTATTAGATGGAAGACAAGCAAGACACGGAACAGAACGTTATAGTGCGGAATGATGCTGCTTCGGATTCCAGCAGGACTGACCCAAGATGTTCTGCTGCCTAAGGCAATCAAAAAAATGACACTCAATCTCAGTTTTTCTTACAGGTATTGACTGTCCTGGCAGGTGAAATTTCAACACTGTGGTTGCCAGGACATGAGCTTCCTGTTCCCAGAGCAAAACCTTCAGGAGCAAAACCTGCAAAAAGAAAAAGGACTTTGCAACGGCCCAGAAAAAGCGGTCCTTGTATAACAAATACAACATTGTACAGATTTTGCAATTGCAAATGTACATACTGTACAGTACATGCAAAAATGAGGAATGGATTTCTCACAATACATATTAAACAAGTGCTATGTTGAACATACTATTAGTTAGGGGGCCTAACATTTCATAGGCTAATATTACTGATACATGAGAAAAAGTTTGCCTGGAAATAGTCTTTGTAGTTAACTTTTACAGTTATTTTTAAGTTATCTAAGTCATTTGAAAATAGTTAAGTACTAATTAAAATGTTCCTTAATTTAACTGATATTCTATTCATTTGTCCTATTAAAGGGATAAAACAATTTATTGACACAGAAATTTCTGAAACTACAGTCACACACACCACACACAGGCCAGTTTTGTAGGTTTAAGGAAGGGTCAGTGCCAGCCCATGGGGGGTGGGGGTTCTCCAGGCCCTGCCACTGTTACCAACCCTGTGTATCAAGAATTGCTGGATAGTTCCGTGGGGTTTAGGCCCCTGGCTGTGGAGCCAGAAGTTGGGAGTTTGATTCCCTACTGTGCCTCCATGACTGGGTCTGGGCTCAATGATCCTTAGGGTCCCTTCCAGCTCTGTAGTTCTAAGATGATGATGATGATGGTTATCTCATAAGTTGTTATGTTGGCTCACTGCCTTGCTCAACTGCTTTGCTCAACCAATGAATCTTTTCCCAGTCCCTTGTCCTTGCTCCTGGCTTCTTGTTATGCCAGTGTTGTATAGGTGTAAGATACAAAGAAATGCATTCACACTGAGGCAATGAACTTTGGTCCCCACTGGAAATAGGGGAAAAGACTTAAGATGCGATGTCGCCTTACACAATAAGACTTCATTGGATGCTCTCAGACCTAGCAGCCCTATTCAGCACAGGGAATGGAATTGTGCCAGCCAGCCTTTCAACACTGTCAGTGGGTTATTCTCTTTCACCAGACCTGTGGGCATCTAGTACAGGATGTGCTGAATAGGCTGGCTGGCACCTGCCATAACTTATGGTGAGTGCAGCCGTGGAGTCTAGCTGTCCTCTGCCATTCTCTTCTCCAGTACCTCCCTACTCTGATGCTCAGCTAAAGCCCTGTGCATACAGAGCTATCCCACCCTCAAATATACTTTCCTACTTTTGCAAAGTGTGGGAGCTCTTTCAAGGCTGCTGGTAACGTTTGTCTTGGGTGTAGATGCCGACAGTTTGGCTGTATAAGCAATAGCACTCAATGTGAATGCTAGATATGGAGATAATTCTTCCCCATTGCATCAGCTTGCCTCTAATCATCACATTGTAGTTTTCTGGTTCTCATATTTTTCTTCAATGCCTTCCCTTACCCATTTACCTAAATGAATAGACAGAAGTTGGCAACTCCTATATTATAGCACAAAAGATTCTGTTGACTCTAAATTAATGTTAAGAAAGAGTAATAAAATGTGATAGCCTGCGTGGGGACAGGCATAGTTATTTGTACTGATATATTCTGCAATTTAATTGCTTTTGATTTTAAGGATGTTCATTCAGGAGGGGCTGTTGTCCCTCAGCTGTCATATGAAGCCGTGTGGTGAAAAATCTATGCTTGACATTAAAAATGGATGGCATTTTAAACAATTATTCTAAACTTGTTCACTCTGCCTATATGGAGTTCAGAATGAACATGAGCAACACTAGATGGAGCTTTCTATGCTCTAGTTGGAGCTGTCAGAATGAATATATGTTTTTTCATTTCGGGAAAGGGAAACAGTAGGAAACGAAAGTTCCCCCTGGTGTACAATGGTCCTGACATAAGGAATGACTCTCTTCAGTGGAAGTGTAGTGCCATAGCCCTCAACCTCCACAAATACATCCGTAACAAAAGAATTATATTATTAGAGCTTTCATAAGCGTATCTGAACTGGTAGTTTGAAATTCCAGCTATATCATGCAAAGTGTTTCTACAGCAAGTAAAGGACTTTGCAGCTAGGGTTACCTGTATCAATAAAACAAGGGCAAAGCATGTCTCTCCAGATTTTGTTGAATTTCAACCTCCAGGATTCCTCACCACTAGATATGCTGGCTAAGGATTATGGGAGTTGCAGTCCTGTGACTTCTGCAGGAATGTACTCCCACGCCCATCCTCCTTAAAACAAATAAGCTGGTAAGACTGAATATTGCAGTCTTCATGCTACAGAAGAGGAACTGGGACTGAGACAATGCACTGAATCGAGACTCAATCACGTTTAGACTGTTGAAATTAAGTGGACTTTGGTTAATCATTTCAACAAGTCTACTCTAGGTATGCCTAAGTGTGTATCCAACCCAGTAAGGTCTTTGGAAAGTTACTAGCCCAGAGATTCTGTGAATTTTAGTCTAAGATCTGAGTAAAAATCTGGCTATCCCAAGACTCTGTGCTGCCTAAAGGTAACATGCAATACTTCCTGCTCTCCATCCACAGAAACTGAGTGGCAATAGGGAGTGGTAGTTGGCCTGCTTACATGGTGCCTGGAATAAACAACTCTGTCATATAACGGAAAGGAATGGGACTGCTAGGGTTATGGCTGGTGGGGGGCTTCCTGCGGCAGCCCCTTCCTTCTCTTGTGGCAGGGCTGGCCCTGGAAGAGGGGGCAGTTTTCAGAGAGCTATGCAATAAAGATACTGCACTATCTCTGTACAGAATTCTCCATTCTGAAGTCCCATGTGACTGATGGAAAGGCACACTCTAAATATGGCTCGCGTGGGAGAAAAGCCTAAACGGGAAGGCTTTGTGGCCTAGCATAAGCATAGCCTCACCTAGTTTCCTGTTCAAAAGCAAATCTCCCAGCAAGCACCAGGGCAGCTTCCCTTTTGAACAAAATGCTAGGTGGAGCTAGGCCTATGGATGAAAAAAGGCTTCCCCTTGTAAAATGTGTGTTTCCTTTCCACTTTCTACCTGAAGCCTGCCCACCACATCTGCTGCAGATGGGTCCTCTCACATGTCAGAACAGATTCAGACAATGTGGAAGGAATTGCAAAAGCACAAGGAATTCAGTCTACCAGTGGCATCTGTTCCACTAGTGAAAGGGCAAAATGGAAGAACACAGCCCGTTGATAGTAGCAGTGGCAGTACAGATTTCTGCCTGGCAAAACTAACTGAGCATTATTTACAGATCATGGAGGATTGTCCTGTAGTTTTGTCTAGAATATATTCAAGAACATATTATTGATTTTTTTCTTCCTCCCCCCCCTCCAAAGCCTGGAAAGGCTATTCCTGATAAAATCTGCACTTCAGATGGTGAAAATCAACATGCACATGCATTGAAATACAGAGCATAAAACTGCTTTGCTGATGGCATGAACATTTCATAAATAATTTTCTACCCAGCTTGCTGTGTTCCTTATCACACCAGGCTTTCCTGATGCAGTACATTGACACACAGAGTGAGAAAGTCACTAAACAGCTTCCGGTAAAGGTTTAAGTTAGAAATTAGCTCAATGTGCTGATCAGAAACTGTCAGAAAATGTAATAATATTCTAAGCGGCTGATGCAGCAGTTAGTCAAGGACTGTTAACAAGGCCAGAGGGTTACTCTCCTGGGCAATGGTAGCGTGAGGAATACTGACAACTGCCAAAGCTTTGAATTTCTTGCACATAGTTGCATTCCAGCTGGGGGGGGGATGAGTATCCCCCCATTGCTTTGGGAGGAGGGTAAGAATGCTGTTGCTCCTAAAATGTCCCCCTTAAACCAGTTTCTATCAAAGCTGTGGATAGGTCTGATGACTGAAATCCATCTTTCTGGGTACGACTCTTGTAGATGTTTTCAGAAGTCTGAGAAAGCTATCTATTTGGTGCAAAGCTGATGACGTTCACTGCTTTGAATGTGCTTGGAAAATCAATAGATTCCATAAGGTTAAATATGCCCATTTAAGAAGACTGAGGATGCAACTACACAGAATCACTCCTGTGGCTTGATTTGCTGCCTGTGTTACACTTCAGATTAGGTGGTCACATGGAGACTGCAGATTGTTTTGGTGCCAATGTCCATACTGGCCCCTCAACCCAATTCAGTTAGATCCATCCCAAAGTCCACAGCTAACTTCCTTTGATCCTGCCCTCTGCTGATCCCTGGCTCCACTTTTATGGTTCATTATAAAGGGGGTGGGCTGTATAAAGTGTTGCATGGTGCTAGGGAAAAGGGGCAGTTCTCTAAAATTCTCCATAATGCACAGACATATACACACATACTGTAGAAACATAGTACATCAGTGTTGTTTCTATTTCATATAGATGTTAAGCTTTATTTTGGTTCATAAGTAAAGGTAAAGGTTCCCCTTGACATTTAGTCCAGTTGTGTCTGACTCTAGGGGGCGGTGCTCATCCCAGTTTCCAAACCATAGAGCCAGCGTTTTACCGTAGACAGTTTCCGTGGTCACGTGGCCAGCTCACCTAGACACTGAAGTCTGCTTTAGTTCATCAGTGTTGTTTCTATTTCATATAGACGTTAAGCTTTTTTTGGTCCATGGTCTAGCGTAAACTACGTAGTATATTAATATGGCGATAAGGTGATCTACTGCTAAATTTGGTAGTTTGTTAAAATTTGTTAAAAAAAACCTTCAGGGTGAAAAGGGAGAAAGATCATGCGTGTGTGTGTTCCCACTGCTCAAAATACTGCACTCGGCTTAGTACATCATCAGAATACCACCCACTGTCATGTCCATCCCCCATCCTCTTGAAGAATAAAACAACAAAAATGTCAGAATGGATTTGAATTTGCCTTTGCATTGTGAGATCAACAAAATATATTTTAAAAAGCAAAGCTGCTTATATACTGCCCCATAGTGATTAAAACACTCTCTGGGTGGTTTGCAATTTAATTAAGCAAGCTACACACTGCCCTCCTCACCCCAGCAAGCCAGGTCCAAACTTGGAGGGATCGAAGGCTGAGTTAACCATGAGCCGGCTACCTGGGATTGAGCCCAGATTGTGAGCAAAGTTTTGGCTCCAGTGGTGTAGTTTAACCACTCCCCTGAACTACAGTACTCCCAACTAATGTTATGTTTCTTTTCAAACTGCTATCGATGAGTTTTGCAACTAATTATTTTCTGCTTCATATTCCCTTGGACACATTTCTGAAAAGAGACATATACATGTGAAAAAGAGAAGCGTTTGTCAGTGTTCAAAGAACATCACTAACATTTTCCCCCTCAATAATTTCTTTTTACTGCAGTTCCTTTAATGCCAACTACTGCATAGTGTACAGTGTATCCAGGTGGATTTCTTTTGAGTTACCCTTCATGCTGTTGTTGTTGTTTAGTCATTTAGTCGTGTCCTACTCTTTGTGACCCCGTGGATCAAAGCACGCCAGGCCCTCCTGTCTTCCATTGCCTCCCAAAATTGGGTCAAATTCATGTTGGTAGCTTCAATGACACTGTCCAACCATCTCATCCTCTGTCATCCCCTTTTCCTCCTGCCTTCACACTTTCCCAACATCAGCGTCTTTTCCAGGGAGTCGAGGTTTGTCATCGCTTTCCTCCCTAGAAGCAGGCGTCTTTTAATTTTGTGGCTGCTGTCACCATCTGCAGTGATCATGGAGCCCAAGAAAGTAAAATCTGTCACTACCTCCATATCTTCCCCTTCTATTTGCCAGGAGGTGACGGGACCAGTGGCCATGATCCTAGTTTTTTTTTTTTATTTTGAGCTTCAGACCATTTTTGCACTCTCCTCCTTCATGCTGTAGCAACATCCAAAATGACTGCTATGCCACTGTTTACTTCCAACGTCCACTCTAATGGTGAACTGGATTGTTGTAAATGCCACGGGAACTGCAAGGGCTACTTTCCTGAAGTGCAGCCTATCTTTCATCATCCGACTTTCCTTGAACTACCTTCATCTCTGTGGAGGCTTTATGGCTTTATTTTGTTGGACTGATACAGCTTAATGGAAGCGAGACATAAAGATTCTCCTTGAGTGCTACGAGAGCTAGTTACCTAGGAGAGGAGTGCCCCAGACAAAACTGTCTGAATGTCTGGTGTGATCTTGAAACCTGTAGCGACAGGGGAACTTTTAACCTGGTAAACAAAAAGGTCTCCTTTTCAAAGCTTGTGGTGATAAGACACCCTTCTGCTTCTTTGCAAACGGTCTACTTCTGACCTTTCTGTGCTATGCAGCAATCTCTAACCTCCAAGTGGTGTTCCTGAATGTGCTGATGCAAGACAGATTCTTGCAAAAATATGTTCACCAAGCTTTTGTTGCTGCAAGAAGTCACAATCACAGGTCCCTTAGATCTGTTCAGCCTCCCCAGCTCAGAGAGAGGGAGTCTGAGGGCTTAAAAGGCTTTTAAAAGCATGTGTGGTAGAAAGAAAGGAGCACAAGGATACACCAAAATATTGTGGGTTCTAGCTGAAGAGGGGAATATTTTTCATGGCTGGATAGATTTGGGGCATGCACTGCAGAGGAAATGTCCTGGCTACCGATGAGGGGGCATTCCCTGAAATGGTCCAGGGCATTCCTCTGCTGCCCGCTGATCCCAACAGTTTTGTCCAGGCTCATGCCCTTTTCTCTCACATACATTTTCTCTTCCACTAACTATAATAACATGGTTTTTTTTTTTTTTAAAAAAAAAACTAGTTGCAGTGGGGAGGGCTGATTTTCAAGGAACTGCAGAATTGGAGGAAGGTTAGTCCTTTCCTCCTTGGCAGCCTCTTCCCAAAAGTGCTCCCACAGTGCCACCAAGGCTTTAAAAAGCCTTTAGTTACACATATGGAGGGTTTCCTAAAAGTCTCATTATAGCTCAGGAAGGGAAATAAATTATTTCTTCCAATGGTTGAAATCCTGTAGAAAGCTGCACTTAGAGTAGGCTCACCGAATCAGTAGAACTTACAGGGGAATTGACTCATCAAATTCCTGCTGATTCAATGGGTCTACTTTAGTTACAAATTGCAACTGGATTTCAGTTCTATATTTCATATTTTTGGTTGTTGTAAAGCATGGGAGAAATTTCTGGTTTGTTTCTTTTAAGCCAGTATAAGCTATTTGTACGAAAAGTATTCTGAAAATTCTTAGTGACTTGTAAGTGAGGAGTTACACTTACATTAAAGAAAATGGCACAACTGGTTCTGTATTTAATCCTTCTTTGAATTAAATGCGGAATCAGCACTCCCTGCATTGGGTAGCCAGTTGCAAAAACTAATTGGGCTATGTACTCAGGAAATCATAAACAAAGACTTGTGTTTTGTGCCAAGAATGAACGAGGAATAAGAAATCATCAGGTTCTTGTACTTTGTTGACACAAGAACTAAAAAAAATGCAACTGCAATTAGTGGAGTTTTGTGATTCTGGTGCACGTGCTCTTAACAGTTAAGCACACCTATGTCTTAAGCACTCATCAAAGGATAGCTTTGTGTAAGACTAGCTGTGTTCTGCTCCTTGAATTGAGATATGGAGATGCCTGCTTCAACAAACTTGGGCTTTCCTTTGTACATTGCCTGTACTTTAAAAGTTAAGCAAAAATTTAGACAGTTGATAAATGTATGGATTGTCACTGCATTCAGGGAATCTGATACAAAACTGATTCCAGAGTACAGTCGTGTCCCGCTTAACGATTACCCCACATTACGATGAATCCACTTTACGACTATGTTTTTGCGATCGCAATTGCGATCACGAAACAATGTTTTAAATGGGTTTTTTTCGCTCTGCGAAGATCAGTTCCCTGCTTTGGGAACCGATTCTTCACATTACGATGATCAAAACAGGGTGCTGGGTGCTCAAAATGGCTCCCTGCTCTGCTTAGGGACGGATTCCTCGCTATACAGGCACCGAAAATGGCCGCCGTATGGAGGATCTTCGCTGGACGGTGAGGTTTTAGCCCATTGGAACGCATTAACCGGGTTTAAGTGCGTTTCAATGGGTTTTTAATTTTCGCTTTATGACGTTTTCGCTCTACAGTGATTTCACTGGAACGCATTAATGTCATTAAGCAAGGCACCACAGTATAGGTCTATCATGGTAAAAATGTGCAAAAAAAAGTTATTTCCAGAGTGTTTTTGGAAGGAATTCCTTACATATGGAAAACATTCTGGAACAATCGTCTTAATTTTAGCCTACCTAAACCCTCACTGCTCTAAATATGAGTTTCAGGGCATTTAAAGTTCAGGCAAAAAGTCAGAGAGACTGGAAAAACCTGTGCTTGCAGAACTTTTAGAATGTACAGTAATTAGCTTCAAGCTTCGGTATATAATTTAGCTCACAAATGACTGCACATTCACAATCAGTATCCTTTAAGAAGCTCTTTGTGTCAAAGCTATTATAGCTCCTTGTTGCTTACACTGTACTGTTTGGCTCTAAACCATGAGTATTTTTCATCCATCTCTTTTCTGTCCACTTTCTATTAGTATGGTATTAATTAAGCAGGGAACCAAAAAGTCGTTAAACATATTTTCATTGAATACCAGTTCTTAGTGGATACTTCAATAGCATACACATTTTGAAACACAAGCAAATAAACAATCAAACAAAAATCATGGAAGAGAGTCAGGAGATGCAATTTGCTTCTGGCAAAATGTGAAATGCTCCCCTTCTGGTACTTCTCCTCTTGCAATTTTACAGGTTTCTTAAACAGGGATGCCCTTATTCTGTGTCTTAGTAACAGCTGCCATCAAACTAAATTTGATGACTAAATTTTTTGGCATGTTCCCCCTTTAAAAAAAAAAACAAATTAAGTAAAAAAAAAGTGTTGGCTTAATCTCCTCAAACACACCCCACACAATTATGTATGCAGATTTCACCTATGTCTGACAAAGAGGGAAAATGTTATTTCCATTACCTCTATCTATCTATCTATCTATCTATCTATCTATCTATCTATCTATCTATCTATCTATCTATCTATCTATCTATCTATCTATCTATCTATCTATCTATCTATCTATCTATCTATCTATCTATCTATCTATCTATCTATCTATCTATCTATCTGTCTGGCTTTTAACCCGCCCATCTAGATTCAAACAGATCTACTCTGGGTGGCTTACAATCCGAGCAATATAAAACAGGAATTAAAACAGACAATATTAAAAGAAAGAAAGAAAGAAAGAAAGAAAGAAAGAAAGAAAGAAAGAAAGAGAGAGAGAGAGAGAGAGAGAGAGAGAGAGAGAGAGAGAGAGAGAAAGAAAGAAAGAAAGAAAGAAAGAAAGAAAGAAAGAAAGAAAGAAAGAAAGAAAGAAAGAAAGAAAGAAAGAAAGAAAGAAAGAAAAGAAAGAAAAGAAAGAAAAGTAAGCAAAGTCCAAGATGGGGAAACACAGGGAACTACAGTAAGTGATGGAAGGAGGGAAGGCCTGCCTGAAGAACCACGTCTTCAGTTTATTCTTAAAAACTCCCAGCGAGGGTGCCAGGCAAATCTCAGGAGGCAAGATGTTCCAGAGGTGAGGGGCCACTGCCGAGAATGCCTTGTGTCTAGTTCTCTCCTTCCGGGCCTCTCTCGGGGTCAAGCCTGTCAGCTGCCCAGCCTGGCTAGATCAAGTGACACGAGTAGAGCTAGGTGGGAGCAGGAGCTCTGCCAAGTATCAAGGTCCTAAACCGTTTAGGCCTTTATATGTAATATGTAATACCTTGAAGTCAATGCAGAAATGAATGGGCAACCAGTGTAGACCTTTGGTCTAGATGGGCAGGGTATAAATCTAGCAAAATAAATAAAAATAAATAAATAAATAAGGCCGCCAGAATGGGGGGAAATGTGATGATATGTTCTCACCCAAGTTCTGGACCATTTATAGTTTCCGCATCAATCTCAAGGGTAGCCCCACGCAGAGCACATTATAGTGGTCTAATCTCAAGACTACTAGTGCATGGACCAGAGTTGTGAGCACCCCAACATCAAGATAGGAGCACAGCTGGGCAGTCTGCCGAAGATGTAGATGGGCAGTACGGACCACAGATGTTACCTGGGACTCCATGGTAAGAGTTGGGTCAAGATGGACCCCCAAACTGCAGACCACATTATTTATGGTGAGAGTCACCCCCCCAAAAAAAGAAAGGGAGCTTCCCAAACCACTGATAGGAGGAGCACCCACCCTTAAGACCTCCGACTTGTCCAAGTTTGGCCTCGGTCCATTGCCCTGCATCCATTGCAGTACAGCCCCCAGGCAGTGCTCAAGGGACGCAACAGCATCCACTGCTGTTGGAAAAAAGGAGATGTAGAGCTGATTGTCATCAGCATGCTGATGATATGAAGCACCACACCCCCGGATGATCCCTCCCAGCCTCATATAGATATTAAACAGCATTGGAGAGATGATCGAGCCCTGCGTCACCCCGCCATTGAGGAGCCACAGGGCCGATATACTTTCTCCAAGTTGGACTCTCTGGGAACGGTCCCCCAAGAAGGACAAGAGCCAGGCAAGAGCCAGGCCACCGATCTCCAACTCAGAAAGCCATCCCAGGAGTATATTGTGGTTGATGGTATCAAAGGACATTTTGCCCCTGTCAGCCTCCCTTAGTAGGTCATCAAGCAGGGCAACCAATGCCATTTCCGTACCATGATGCTGCCAGGAACCCAACTGGAATGGATTCAGGGCATTGGTTTCATCCAAGAGAGCCTGAAGCTGATCAGCCACCACCTTCTCTACAAACTTGCTAAGGAAGGAAACATTGGCAACGGACCTATAATTGCCAATGTTGTCCGCCGCCAAGCTGAGTTTCTTCCTAATGGGCACAATGAGGGAACCTGGCTCTCCTGGAGAGACCCATTAATTATTGCTGTGGCCCATTCAGTTGCCTGGCCGTTTTGATTAGCCAGGCCAGGCAAGGGTCAAGGGAGGAGGTGGCGGCACGGCAGTGATCAAGTACTTACATGGCGGTGATCAAGTACTAACATAATTAATGTTAGTCAGTGGGATGGTTGAAGATCTGGCTATCTGAATTGAAATTTATGTCCAGACCAGAGTCAACTCATGCACTCTCTGAACTGTCCAAGGGTAAACAGAGCTGTTTTCTAGATAGTTGAACTGGGCTACAAACTAATGCCGTGTTCTGTGTACCTCTCTAGCTATTACTATTCCACTTTGCTTGAGCAATAGTTAGCTGAAGTATAGAAAAAAATCTGTATAGGGATAAATTGCCTCAAGGTGTGGTAAATGTATGTATGAGTTTTGCAATGGGAGTACAGACATTCTTCACGCTAACACTACATATTCTCGATTTGTGCTGTGTCTCATGGCAGGTCTTTCTACAAATCACCAATATGTATGAAAAAGCTATATAAAATTCATACCGCTATGAATTTATTACTTTAGGTTGCTGCTGTGAAACATGCAGAAAAAAAGTATTGGCTGGAACACAGTAACGTCACAACTTGAGCAAGCTCATTGAACCCCTGGAACTTACTCACCAAATCCCCACTGAGTCAACAGGCTTGCTCTAGGTGTAAATTACTACTGGATTTTAGACAATGACTATTAAGAAATAGAGATGGGGGTATTCGCATGAATACTCCACCAGCTGGTGTTAATGAGGGTCCAGCCCCTGGTGTCAGACTGTCTACTCACGTGTCAGCCGCCGTCACCAGCCCCTCTCTTCCTTCCAGTCTCTCCAGAGCACCCAGTCAGCCAGTGACTCATCAGCCTTGCAGGGAGACTTGTCTTCCCATCTTCTGGAGTGGCAGAAGGGGGCTGGACCCTAGTTAACTCCAGCTGTGTGGGGGTATTCGTATACAAATACGAATATCCCCATCTCTATTTAATTGAAATAATATTAGCTGTGGGTCCGATGGCAATTTTAATTGTATTTTAATTGTATTTTAATTATTTTATATTTTACTGCATTGAATTTTAATTGTTGTAAGCCGCCCAGAGACCTCTGGGTAGTGTGGACGGCATATAAATTAAATAAATAAATAAATAAATAAATAAATAAATAAATAAATAAATAAATAAATAAATAAATAAATATTGAGAATACATGCACTATCAAAATGGGTTTGTTACTTTTAAAGGAAAATAATTATAAATTTGAAAAGTGTGCTGCTTATAAAGTGCCCCATAGGGCTGAAAGCACTCTCTGGGCAGTTTAGAATTTTTAATTACACAGGCTACACATTGCCCCGCCAGTGAGCTGGGTACTCAGTTTACCAAGCTTGGAAGGATTGAAGCAAAGTTAACCTTGAGCTGGCTACCTGAACTCAGGATTGAATTCAGGTCGTGAGTAGGGTCCTCTTGACTGCAGTACTGCAGTTTAATGACTGTGTCATGAGGTTTTTTTGTATTGTATGTCAGAATTTGCAAAAATAAGTTTGTTTTCCACTGACTAAACAAAGAATATGCTTTTAAATCTTTATCTCACAATTTATGATATGCAAAAATAATAAAATAGTTGACCAATTCCCATTGAAAAGACTTTTGAATGAACAGATACAATGCATGCATGCATGCATGCATGCATACATACATACATACATACGTTGTTGTTGTTCTTGTTGTCTAGTCGTTAAGTCATGTCCAACTCTTCGTGACCCCATGGACCAGAGCATACCAGGCCCTCCTGTCTTCCACTGCCTCCTGGAGTTGTGTCAAATTCATGTTCAGAGCTTTGATGACAATGCCCAACCATCTTGGCCTTTGTCATCTTCTTCTCCTCTTGCCCTCACACTTTCACAACATTATGATCTTCTCCAGGGAGTCTTCTCTTCTCATGAGATGGCCAAAGTACTGGAGCCTCAGCTTCAGGATCTGTCCTTCCAGTGAGCACTCAGGCTTGATTTCCTTTATAATGGATAGGTTTGTTCTCCTTGCAGTCCAGGGAACTCTCAAGAGTCTCCTCCAGCACCACAGTTAAAAAGCATCAATTCTTCAGTGGTCAGCCTTCTTTATGGTCCAGCTCTCACTTTCATACATCACTACTGGAAAAACTGTAGCTTTGACCATGCAGACCTTTGTCGCAAGATGATGTCTTTGCTTTTTAAGATGCTGTCTAGGTTTGTCATCGCTTTCCTCCCTAGAAGCAGGTGTCTTTTAATTTCGTGATTGCTGTCACCATCTGCAGTAATCATGGAGCCCAAGAAAATCAAATCTGTCACTGTCTCCATTTCTTCCGCTTCTATTTGCCAGGAGGTGATGGGACCAGTGGCCATGATCTTAGTTTTTTTGGTGCTGAGTTTCAGACCGTTTTTTGCACTCTCCTCTTTCACTCTTATTACGAAGTTCTTTAATTCCTCCTCACTTTCTGCCATCAGAGTGGTATCATCTACATATCGGAGGTTGTTAATATTTCTTCTGGCAATCTTAATTCCGGTTTGGGATTCTTCCAGTCCAGCCTTTCACATGATGTATTCTGCATATATGTTAAATAAGCAGGGGGACAATATACAGCCTTGTCGTATTCCTTTTCCAATTCTGAACCATTCAGTTGTTCCATATCCAGTTCTAACTGTTGCTTCCTGTGCCACGTATAGGTTTCTCAGGAGATAGATAAGGTGGTCAGGCACTCCCATTTCTTTAAGAACTTGCCATAGTTTGCTGTGGTCCACACAGTCTAAGGCTTTTGCATATGTAGATGTTTTTCTGGAACTTTCTCGCTTTCTCCATAATTTAACACAAGTTAGTAATTTGGTCTTGAGTTCCTCTGCCTCTTCAAAATCCAGCTTGTACTTCTGGGAGTTCTTGGTCCACATATTGCTGAAGCTTATCTTGGAGGATTTTGAGCATAACCTTGCTAGCGTCTGAAATGAATACAGTTGTACGGTAGTTGGAGCATTTTTTGGCACTTCCCTTCTTTGGGATTGGGATGTAGACTTTTCCAGTCCTCTGGCCACTGTTGAGTTTTCCAAACTTGCTGGCATATTGAGTGTAGCACCTTAACAGCATCATTTTTAAAGATTTTAAATAGTTCTACTGGAATGCCATCACCTCCACTGGCCTTGTTGTTAGCCATGCTTTCTAAGGCCCACTTCACTTCACTCTCTAGGATTTTTGGCTCAAGGTTAGCAACCACAGTAACTAGGTTGTCCGGGTCATCCTGATCTTTCCAGTACAATTCCTCTATGTATTCTTGCTACCTCTTCTTGATGTCTTCTTCTGTGAGGTCCATCTTTGCACAAGATGTTCCTTTAATAGCTCCAATTTTATTGAACAGATCTCTGTTTTTTCCCCTTCCTATTATTTTCCTCTATATCTTTGCACTGTTTATTTAAAAAGGCCCTTTTGTCTCTCCTTCCTATTCTTCGGAAGTCTGCATTCAATTTTCTGTAACTTTTCCTATCACCCTTACATTTGGTTTCCCTTCTCTTCTCTGCTATTTGTAAAGTCTCGTTGGACAGCCAGTTTGCTTTCTTGCATTTCCTTTTCTTTGGGATGGTTTTTGTTACTGCCTCCCATACAATGTTACAAGCCTCCATCCATAGTTCTTCAGACACTCTGTCCACCAAATCTAGTTCCTTAAATCTGTTCTTCACTTCCACTGTGTATTCATAAGGGATTTGGTTTAGATCATACCTGACTAGCCCAGTGGTTTTTCCTACTCTCTTCAGTTTAAGCTTGAATTTTGCTATGAGAAGTAGATGATCAGAGTCACAATCAGCTCCAGGTCTTGTTTTTGCTGACTGTATAGAGCTTCTCCATCTTTAGCTGCAGAGAATATAATCAACCTGATTTTGGTCTTGCCCATCTGGTGATTTCCATGTGTAGAGTTGCCTCTTGTGTTGTTGGAAAAGGGTGTTTGTGATGACCATCTTGTTCTCTTAACAAAACTCTATTAGCCTTTGCCCTGCTTCGTTCTGAACGCCAAGGCCAGTCTTACCTGTTGTTCCTTTTATCTCTTGAGTCCCTACTTTATCATTCCAATCCCCTATAATGAGAACATCTTTCTTTGGTGTCAGTTCTAGAAGGTGTTGTAAGTCTTCATAAAACTGGACAATTTCAGTCTCCTCAGCATTGGTGCTTGGTGCATGAACTTGGATGACTGTTATGTTGAAAGGTCTGCCTTGGATTTGTATTGAAATCATTCTATCATTTTTGAGATTTTATCCCATCATCTGAATGTAATTCACCCATTTCCATCCATTTTAGTTCTGCTGTTTGACCACATCCAGCTTACCAAGGCTCATAGATTTTACATTCCAGGTTCCCATGTAGTATTTTTCCTTGCAGCGTTGGACTTTCCTTTCACTTCCAGGTCCGTCAGCAGCTGAGCATCCTTTCGGCTTTGGCACAACCACTTCATTAGCTCTGGACCTACTGGTCCTCGGCTCTTCCTCAGTAGCATGTTGGATGCCTTCCGACCTGAGGGTTTCATCTTTCAGTGTCATACCTTTTAGCCTTTTGTTTCTGTTCATGGGGTTTTCTTGGCAAAGATACTGGAGTGGCTTGCCAGTTCCTGCTCCAGGTGGATTGCGTTTAGTCAGAACTCTCTACTATGACATGTCCATCTTGAGTGTTCCTGCACGGCATAGCCCATACCTTCTCTGAAGTACTCAAGCCCCTTCGCCACGACAAGTATGCAATCCGTGAAGGGGACATACATACCTACATACATATGTTATTTTATGCCATTTAAAAATTAATATGTTATGTTTATTATCTGTATTGGCCCTTTTTGATTTTGAAATCCATATTTTAAATTAACACAGTCTTCTTGAAATACTGTAATAGTATTCATCTTGGTTAACGGTATTAATAACTACTGCTGAAAGTTTTAAAGAAGCCAATCCCCATGCCTCCATTTTGCTGACATTAGTATGTTTGTATTTTACACTTGGGATCACTATTCTGCCCATATGCTTCTGTTGCAGTTATCACTTACCTGGGAATAAAGATAAAGTTTATTACTGAGGAAATGTCCATATAGACAATAGTTATATCTGGCCCCATCCTGTGCCCTCAGTCCCACTTACTGTTTAAGTCCAGCCCCTGAAACACTTCCCATATCGGCATTCAGTTTCCCAGCTGAATAAGGCTCTCAACCTCTGGGCTAGAGACTTGCTTTTTAATTTGAAAGCTGGGAATCTTGGCTATTGACGGGGACGGGCTGAGGTGGGTAGCTGCTGGTCTGATGAGGTTTTTAAAAAGGAGACTCACAAAAATGAGAGATTTAACAACCATGGTTGTGTATGAAAAACAAAGAAAATAAAGACAGTGAAAATAAGCTCTCTTTTTTTCTGTGTAATTTTGTTAGAAGCTCTCATGAAATATCACTCTGTAACATGCTTCTCTACCAAAATGGCATATACTGTATTTATGATTTTAGGACAATATATTTCCCTATTGTTCAACAATGGATATGAGGGGGAATCTCAGAGCTGTAGCATGAATAAAATGGCTCACATCATTTTTTTAGATACCATTTTTGCATTCTTTTTCTTTTTTCACCTTTCACTCTGCTTAGTTTACTAAAGTTTACTGAAATATTATTACACAAGGCTAAGTGTGTGAGTGATTATGGAAGGAAGATTGCTCTCTGGGCTTGGAGTGTATATTTCATACAATTAGAATGGCTCCATAGACATTTGTCCCACCCCATTCCATTTTTTTAGGAATGTTCTATTTTGTTGTTCTGTTGAAGAAGACCTTGAAACACACAGATAATGTCATGATTAGCGATCGGCACAAACTGGGAAAACGGTAGTTCATGATCGTTCATGGTTTGTCACAAACCATGAACTTTCATGAACTTTCTGATGAAATGAACTGTTTTGAGGTTTGTGTGATAATGGACAAGGCTGGAGCTGCCACTAGGTGAACTAGGCGACTGCCTAGAGCGCAAACCTGATAGGTGCACAAAACTTACCTCAGGGGGTCACAGAACCGACCTGATGGGTGTCGAACTGAACTCAGAGTAGCACAGCACTGACCTGAGAGAGGCCCAGTTTTATACAGAGTGGTTTCTTGAAAAAAATGCAAATGAAAATTTATATTTTAAACATGTTAAGACAAATACCACAACAGTGCTATGGAGTGTAATTATTTATAAATTTTTATATATTTTTTTCTATATACTGCAACCCAGGTATCATTTCATAGAAAAAAGGCTGCTAGTACTCTCATTATCATAACTCATTTGCATATATCACCCCTGGCATCAATGGGAGGAAGCAAAAAAACACTCGGTAAGTAAAAATAAATAAATAAGCACTTTCAGAGTTGCCAGTACTGAGTCCCCCCCCCCCCGAGGTGACCCCTGCTGCAACCCCTATTTCTTACAAATGTCACATTGACACTAACCACTGTGATCTACTTCTGGGGTTATAAGTCATCAAACAGGGCTAATGGACAGGCAACATTGGGGGAGAAAATGTTGGTGAAGATCCTGCAGCTTCCCTCTCTCACTTAGCTTTTGGTCTCCTTTAAGTTACATCCCCTCAGTTATAACTGGAGACAGACTTCTAGTTTGGGAGGAGCTCCACCAATGTTTCCTCTAAGCCAAGTCAGCTTATGAGCAGAAATTCTACCTCTGACCTGGAAGATCTACTAATCTCTTGCTCATGCCAAAGCAGTTTGAGTATGGAGCACAGGAGGAGGCACCCTAAGATCCAAAGCAGAAATTCAAAATAAGCTTCTTTTATGCTGTCTTAGACATGGGCATGCAATCTGCTGAAGAGAGATTCCAACAGCTACAACAATATAATTCCTTGTTTGGCTTCCTGTATGACATATGCAAGATCAAAAATGTACTGAAGATGTTCTTAAAGCTTGCAAGAATTTGGAAAAATCATTGATGCACAATGAAAACAAAGATATTGATGCTGAAGAACTGTGATGGAAACTTATAGCAATAACTCAAAGACTTCCAAAGTCTATGCAACCACAAGGGGAGTACTTCTCTTCATAGTGCAACAAAAACTCCTGGATAGTCTGCCTAATGTTTCTGTTGCTGTGAGGATCCTTCTCATGCTTCCAAGGTCAGTGGCTAGTGGTGAATGCAGTTTCTCAAAGCTCAAGCTTATAAAAACATATTTACACTCAACAATGCTGCAAAGTACAGTGGTGCCCCGCATAGCGACGTTAATCAGTTCCAGATTAATCGTCGCTATCCGGAAACATAGCAATGCAGGTGGGAAAACCCCATAGAAATGCATTAAACTTTGTTTAATGCGTTCCTATGGGGCGAAAACCCACCGTTATGCGAAGATCCCCCATAGTGCTGCCATTTTTGCGCCCTCTGGAGAAGTGCTTCTCCGGAGAAGCCCAAACGCCTGCCCCTCAGCTGTTCCGAAAGGCTGGCATTGGGGCTGCTCCGGAGAAGTGCTTCTCCGGGAGCAGCCAAAATGCCAACCTTTAGGAACAGCTGAGGGGCAGGTGTTTGGGCTTCTCCTGGAGAAGTGCTTCTCCGGAGCAGCCCAAATGCCAGCCTTTAGGAACAGCTGAGGGGCGGGTGTTTGGGCTTCTCCCGGAGAAGCGCTTCTCCGGAGAAGCCCCAACGCCCGCCCCTCAGCTGTTCCTAAAGGCTGGTGTTGGGGCTGCTCCAGAGAAGTGCTTCTCCGGGAGCAGCCAAAACGCCAGCCTTTAGGAACAGCTGAGGGGCAGGTGTTTGGGCTTCTCCCGGAGAAGTGCTTCTCCGGAGCAGCCCCAACGCCAGCCTTTAGGAACAGCTGAGGGGTGGGCATTTGGGATTCTCCCGGAGAAGCGCTTTGCCGCGAGCAGCCGAAACGCCAGCCTTTAGGAACAGCTGAGTGGTGGGCATTTGGGCTGCTCCCGGAGTAGCGCTTCGCTGTGAGCAGCCGAAACGCCAGCCTTTAGGAACAGCTGAGGGGCAGGTCTTTGGGCTTCTCCCGGAGAAGTGCTTCTCCGGAGCAGCCCCAACGCCAGCCTTTAGGAACAGCCGAGCGGCGGGTGTTTGGGCTTCTCCCGGAGAAGCGCTTCACCAGGAGCAGCCGAAACGCCAGCCTTTAGGAACAGCTGAGGGGTGGGCGTTTGGGCTGCTCCCGGAGTAGTGCTTCGCTGCAAGCAGCCCAAACTCCCGCTGGTCAGCTGTTCCAAAAAGTGAGCCTTTGGACTGCTCCCGGGGAAGTCCTTCCCCGCGAGCAGCGCAAACCCAGTTTTTTGGAACAGCTGACCGGCGGGGGCTTTGCGATGATCGTAGGGGAGTGCTCCCCCACGATCATCACAAGGTGAATTTTCCCCATAGGGGCCATCGCAAAGCGATCGCTCTTGCGATGGCAAAAAGTCCATCGCAAAGTGATTTCATCGCGAAATGGAGCAATCGTTATGCGAGGCACCACTGTATACTAGTTGATTTGGCAACTGTATCAATTGAACGTGCCGAAGCATCAGTCATTGACCTGAAGGAATCAGTGACAAAATTTGCAAAAGAAAAGGCAGGCAAAATTAGATTTTGATGTGGCAAAAATAGAAACATTTAAGAGACATTACAGTTCATTATTCAAAATGATTTGTGTGCTAAAACTCTTTTGTATTTGAGAAAGAAAATTGAAGAAGGTTCTATTATTTGTTCTCTCAGTTTTTTTAAATAAAAATTTCAGAATTTCAACTTTTGTTCTTTCTGTTTTTCCTACAATTTGTCTGTTTTTTGAAAATTGGTTGGGGGGGGGGGTCGCAGGTAGTTAGTATTGCCTGGGGCACAAAAATTCTGGCCCTGGATATGAGACTTCCAGGATTGGTAGAACAGTCTCTTGCACAAGTTATAGATGCCACAGTGAGTCTTTAGCTAACTCTTCTCTCTACCCCCTTCATGTCTGGCAAAGTGTGGATTTGGAAGGTCCGAGTTATAGCCCCCCTTGCCCGCAGGTTTTCCTCCCAGGAACAGAAAGGAGGCAGGACAAATGGACTAGCTAACTAAGTGTCCTCAAACCACCAGCTGAACTGCCCACGGTGTGACTCCTCTAACATCTACTCCCAGAGAGCAGATTTGGAGCTCTGTGGTAGGGCTACCTGACTTGACAATCAATCCTACACAAAATTCTTCTCTAGGACCATCCCAGCATTGCCTAGGGAATCGATTGAGTGGTACCAGGCTGCCTGGCCAGGGATGACACAGCCAGTTTGCCATTTTGTTTTTATTCTGGGTAGGCATGTTTCCCTGAATCACCCTGAAATTAACCACAAAACAGCCCAATTCATGGTTGTTGTTGATTTGTTTGTTTTGTGTTTTGCTTTTTGGTTCATTTTGTGCCCATCTGTAGTCAGGAACCTCAGGCTGGAGCAGGTCAGAATGTTTTCCAAATGGCACAGAGCAAGCTAGCCCTGATTTGTATGTGCTTTGTATGAATACGGAGTGGGTTGGGGGGCTTCCACACCCTTGATTTCTCTCACCATTTAAACAGAAATAAGAGTTCGTGCAGTGGTGACTTATTCAACAGAAGGTCTATGTATTCTATAAACATCAGTAGCTCTTCTTGGTGGGAGGAATAATTTCATACATATATTGTATCTTGACTGCTATACTTGAAAAAAAATTAAAGGCTATGTTAAAAATTAAAAATTAAAAGAACTGATATAGAATGTTGTGACAGCTACTGTATGTTGTTCCTTAGTCTCTTTTGTGCTACTTTTTATACTGATGTTACCAACTCAGTGTGTAACCAGACAGTCACAATGGAGTGGGGTGGACTGGGTTGAATAGGGTTGCTTGAAATCACAGAGAAGTGTAGTATGCCATTTGATGCAAACCTGGCATGTCATTTTGGGTCAAGAAATCATACTGTACCTGAAGGAACCATATTTAGCCCTTCCTTCCTTTATAGAGAAAGGGAGAAAAACAAAACCCTTCCTTATCTCTTCCTATCTCTTCCTTCTGGGAGGAAGCTTTCAATGGTTTTTTTTAAAGGGCATAGCACATCAGCACTACTTTACATGACTTCACCGGAAAAAAAATGAAACAAAACAAACACACACACACACACACACACTTTGCTATCTTTCTCTCCCTCTTCATAGAAGAGCAGGAAGAAGCTTTCAATTTCCTAATATTATCTGCTTAAGCCATGCACTTCAATTTGATCCCAGCAACCGCACATGCTGGAAATGAATTAAAATGGAGGATTCCTGCCTCTACAACCCCCAATACAAAAAAACCAAAGATAAAACAAACAAAGAAACAAACAAACAAACAAACAAACAAACAAACATTAGCCTCTGACAGGGGCTAAAATGGTGCAAATAGGCATGCATCATGGACAGGCTGGTTCACAATGGCACTTACTATGTGTGGTCACTGGGAAAAGATGTTAATTAGTCTGATCCAAGAACAAGGCCAGACAGTAAGACCAATTCCTGCCTAGTTGCATTCGTCTACTGTGTTGGGTCCTCTATTTGAACTATGCATCCTTTAACAGCTGTGTTTCCTGGTGAATCTACTGCGTTATGCAACTGGTTAGGCTAGTTCCACCCTTATTGAGCTTCTGGTTGGCAGTCATGACTCTACTGTTTTTTTGTATGCCTTTGTGGCTTAGAATTAGATTTTAAACCAGATGGATTTTCAAACAGTATTTCAGTCTGTGCTTTAGTCGTTAATACTTATTGAACATCATTTTGGAAGCCCTGAATGGACGGACGGACAGACAGATGGACCGACCGTTTGACCGACCGACCGACCGACCGACCGACCGACCGACCGACCGACCGACCGACCGACCGACCGACCGACCTACCTACCTACCTACCTACCTACCTACCTACCTACCTACCTACCTACCTACCTACCTACCTACCTATTGTATTTATTTATTGTTTTTCTTCCCAGTTTTTTTTGCTAGATACATACATGCATGCATGCACACATATATACATACTTTAATAGTGTGTGAAAACTTTCTGAGATGAGATCTAATAGTTGATGGTTGATGTTGGTACCAGTTGTTTTTTGTTGTTCTGCAATAACAGCGTTCTCCTTCCTTTTAATGTCTTATCTCCTCTTCAGGGTCATCACTGCTCATATGAGCAAAGCAGGGGGCAGGACTAACTCTTCCCTCCAGCAGGTCTGTTATTCCCAGTCAGAGAATGACTGAATAGGACTTTAGTCAATCTGACCAGTTTCATACTAAATATGTATCTTATTTTGACCCAGCAACATTTTGCACACACAGAACCTTCAGATTTGACAGTGAAGAATTTTATTATGAAGAGGAGCTTTTTGCAGGGTTGTCACTTCCATTAGGTCAAATATTGTTTCCCTACCTTGGATAGCCCAGGTGTTCTTGGACTGTAACTCCCAGAAACCCTGGCCAGCACAACTGGCGGTACAGGCTTCTGAGAATTGCAGTCCAAGAACCCCTGGGCTGCTCAAGGTTGAGAACCACTGGGTTAGAGGGAGTCACCTGCCCCCTTCCAGTGGTGGGCCTGTGGTGCCTAAATGTGCCCCATTAGGTGGACCGGCTTGCCTATCTCCAAAGTGCTTCAGTATCTGGTCATAGCCAGGTTCCACACTCGTGGCTCTGATGGAGGGCCTGCCTCAAAGCCTTATAGGGTGCTCTTGGAGGTCACCTGTATTCCTGGCAGAGGCAACCTTCCTTGGCACCCTACATACAATTAGTGGGTCTGAGAAAGGAAGTTTCTTCCAATTTGAACCTGACCAGCTCTGTGCAAATGAATGCTGTTTGCTTTGTGTGACAAATGCTGCTCTTACATAGGACAGGACGGAATGACAATGACAGAGAAGAACAGGAATGGTAAGGGAAAGGTAATAATGAGGGGGTAACAATGGAGAGGCAAGCAGTGGGAGAGCATGAGTTGCTACTGGCTCCATTTGTATTCAAGCCGATCTACAGAGCTTGGTACTGGCTATAAAAAGGACCTTACATCTTAAATTAGTTCAGATTGCTTTTTGTTCCAGTATTGCTGGTTTTGAAAGTCTTTTAACTTGTTTTTAACTGATTGGCTGGTCCTCTCTCTTTTCAGCTGTTGTTTTTAATGAGAAATAAGATTGTATTTCATGGCCCTTTTATGTCAGTTTCCTTGTGAGGGCTTTGCCATAGAAGGCTATCTAGAAATATTTATTTGAACTAAATTGCCAAAGAATGTTTAATCCACAAGAAGTTTATCTTCAAGACATGTTTTTTAGAAAAGGGAAATAATTTCTTTTGTATGCTGTTATATACATCTATGTCACTGAACTTTTATAGTTCTGTTACATTCCATATTTGTCAACTTTCAAAGAAGGAAAAGATAATTATTAGAATAATAATTAGATAATTACCAAAGTATTTTTTTATTTACATGAGCAATATTTTTTAAGCCACCCCACTTTAAGCCATACTTCCTTAAAAACATATTTTAGATCTAATGAGTGTTACATGTAGTTCAGTCATGGTGATATATAAAATGTTGAGGGAGTGTTGCTTGGTTTTTTACCATGGCCAGTATCCTATTCAAGATATGTAGGCCCTAGATTTATTCATAGTTATAGGTGGGGTAGCCATGCTAGTCTGTGCAAGCATTATAGATAAAAGCACAGTAGAAATAAAAAGTAAAAAAAAAGATGAAGTGGACTTGTTCACGAAAGTTCACATTTAAAAAAAAAATATAAAGGTTAATCTTTAAGGTGCTAGCATATTTTTGACTTTTTAACTTTTAATTTCTATTTTGTTTTTATTTATTTATTTATCCTGCCCAGTTAGTGGCAAATCCACTACTCTGGGCAAGATACACATGACATAACATAGACATACAGAAGACATAATAACATTGACATAAAGTAGCAAGCAAAAACCATTATATATATAAAATTAGGATGTTATAAATTAGGATCAATAATATTAGGGCAGCACTTAAAATATTAATAATCATAGGTGGCAAACAACAGCAAGTTTACATGCACAGGAAACCATCCATCCGCATTACTGGTGACGGGATTAAACAGCTAATGCCAGAAAAGGCTTGTGAGAACAACCAGGTTTTAATCTGTCTCCTAAAGCCAAGGAGGGATGGGGCTAATCACATGCCACATTGTGGCAAGTTTCAGAGCGATGGGGCTACCACAGAAAAGATGAGATGGCAGATTTCTGGGCCTCTTTCGGGATCATCACTTGTAGCTGTATACATGTTCCTCTTGTTCCAACAGGCTCCTCTTTATGTGCCTGGTCTTGCTCTGGTTGTGAGATCAGTTGCACAAATCAGAAGTAGAGATGGGGGTATTTGTATTTGTATACAAATACAAAATAGGGATGTAGTGGCGCTGTGGGCTAAACCGCAGAAGCCTGTGCTGCAGGGTCAGAAGACCAGCAGTTGTAAAGTCGAATCCATGCGATGGAGTGAGCTCTGGTCACTTTGACCCAGCTCATCGCCAACCTAACAGTTCGAAAGCATGCAAATGCGAGTAGATAAATAGGTACCACCACAGTGGGAAGGTAGAACGGCGTTCCCTAGTCACGCTGGCCATGTGACAACGGAAACTGTCTTCGGACAAGCGCTGGCTCTATGGCTTGAAAAACGGGATGAGCACCACCCTCTAGAGTCGGACACAACTGGACTAAAATGTTAAGGGAACCTTTACCTTTTTATGAATACCCCCACGCAGCTGGAGTTAATGACGGTCTGGCACTTGGGGCTGGGCCATCCACTCACATGTCCACCACCGCTGCTGGCCCTGCTCATCCTTCCAATCACTCCCAAGTGCCATTCTCTTCCCAGTGATCTTGCAGAGGGAGAGAGGATGAGTTTCCCTGCAAGGCTGCCAAGTGGCTAGCTGAGTTGTGCTCAGGAGCGATTGGAAGGAAGGGAGGGACTGCTGGCAGATGTGTGAGTGGATGGTCCAGCCGCCCCAGGGGCTGGATCCTCATTAACTCCAGCTGCACAGGGATATTCGTATTCATATATGTATATAAATACCCCCATCTCTAATCAGAATTAATTGTGTATTTTTGGGGCAACCATGGAAGTGGAACAAAAGACTTAGATTCAATTGGCAAACTCCCCTATGTTAAAGTTGGCATTTATGGGATTAAGGATGTTAAAAAATAAAAGGCACCCTCTCATGAAATGGAGACAAAAGGGAAGGAGAAACTAATCAAGATGATGCGTTAACACCAAAGGAGAAAGAAAGTGTGTTCTTTACCTAAGAAATGAAATTGCCTTGCCCTTCCTACTGCAAAGTCATTGATTACATCATCAAAGTCTACAGTGGTGCCTCGCTAGACAGTTACCCTGCATGACAGGTTTTTTTGCTAGACATTGACTTTTTGCAATCACTATAGCGATTCGCAAAACAGTGATTCCTATGGGGGAATTTCGCTGGACAATGTTTTGTCCCTGCTTCGCAAACCGATTTTCGCTAGACAACGATTTTGACAGCTCCCTCCGCGCTTGCAAAACAGGTGTTTTCTGGACCTAAGCTTCGCAAGACAGTGATTTAAACAGCTGATTGGTGGTTCACAAAGTGGCTTTCCTATGGCCGATCTTCACTAGACAACAACGATTCTTCCCCATTGGAATGCATTAAACAGGTTTCAATGTATTCCAATGGGGAATTGCTTTTTGCTAGACAATGATTTTGCTAAACAGCGATTTCAGTGGAACGAATTATCATAGTCTAGCGAGGCACCACTGTACATTGTTCAGAGATTTACTTCTGCAGTAACATATCCTGTGCCCTCACACTCACAGAGCTACAGCAAGAAAGAGCCACAGTGCCAGTAATTTCAGGTCCAGGGAAGAAGCAGAAGAGGAAGTGAAAGCTAGAGAAAGGATCAAAAGTTCAGAGATAAGACTGGATTTTTTTTCCGCCTTTCTTTTTCAACAGGAATACACCTTTCCCCCTTTGGATAAATCTACCAGATGTGATGATGGATAGCAGAAGAGAGGGCTGAGAGAGACAGAGCATGAGATGAAATTCCAGATGGAGTGAAGAAAAAACAGGCTCCCTATTTTTAAAGAAGGAATCAAAGAAAACCGAGCCCATTATGTTTTCAAAGTTCCTCCTTCACTCCCTTGGGTGCCTTTTAAGAAGCTGATCTTATTGCTGAGATTGGGACTTTCTCTGATTCCTGGGGAAAAAAAAGAAAACAGAGCTCCCAGCCCTGCAGACAGCATTGCCTTGACCAGAAGCCTTTCTGTGTCACTTTTACTGCAGAGACACCTAAAACTCTGGGGCTTTGTGCATCTGGACTATTGCCTGTGGCCTAGTCTTGCTTTTTCACAACAGGTTTTTGGTGATCGTAAAGGTTACTGTGCTGTCTAAAAAGAGTGAGAAACTATCCCTAAAAAAAACAAAAACAAAAACAACACCTCAGAAACAGATTCAATATAAGTGCAATATTAGTGCCCCTGAAGAACACTGAAAATATATTAGCCGAAATGCGTTGGGCTCTTATCTTTGAATAAAATACTGATACCCATTTTCCATCCTGCGACTATTGTCTCTCTTTACTATACAATGTCAGTGGATGTACCAGTCTTTTTTGTTTTTGGACCATAAAGGTTAAAGGTTAACTTGGAGCTGAACAAAGTTGGGCATGGAGCGGGTCAGAAGACCAATGCGCATCTCCACTCACATTTTACATTACACCTTTCTTCTAAATAAGCTCAAGAATCCAAAATGGGTCTCTTTCTTGCTTTCTTTTTACAACATTCATGAGACATGCTCCCCAATTCATTTTGGTATTTTTCCCTCCTTTGGTTATGGATATTCTTACTTCCAGTCCTTGGTGAACCCCTCTATCAGGAGGGCCTTTACCATTATGTGTATCTCTATTTGCTATTAATTTCCCAGTATAAGTTTTTTTTTAAAGTTTCCTATGCCAATAAAGGTTACCGAATTGAACATTCATATGAGGTAGGTCAGGTGGAGAAAGAGGGATTGGTGTAGGCTCAGCCAGTGGGTTTCATGCCTCAGTAGGGACATTGAAGTAGATTTCCTACTGCCAATCCAACATTCTTTCCTACTACACAATGGCTGCATAGCACTTGGCATTTACTTCTATGTCCCAATGCTATTGTTCTAAGTCTGTTCTGATAATAGAACTGAGCTGTACTGGGAAGGTAAACACGTGAGGTGATGGAAAGCAGTGGGGTGAGTCGGGGGACCTTTCAGATCCATCCACCTTGGCACCTTTTCCTTTGAGCATAAGAGGTCTGTGAACAATGCATGTGGCTCTCCCAGTCATCATACGTAATTTGCCACTTGGAAACAAACTACATTTGACTGTGTAGTGTCTAACACAGAAAGACATTATGATGATAAATGGAGTAAATCTCATTTTAATTTTAAAAGTGATAAATATACTAACAAATGCCTTCTTTGTTTAATGAATGAGGTTAAAGAGGACAGTAGCTATTTTAAGGCCTGTATTTTTGCTTCATTAGATACCCCCCTTTCTTATTGTAAAAATAAGAAAAATGCACGCTCTAAAAGTATTTTTTTAAAAACAAAGACAGACATTCATTCGTGGTGATGATGATGGAGGAGAGGACAAGATAATGAAAAGTTAAGGTATGAGTGTTGTGACTCTTCTAGGGTTATCCAGAACAAAAAGAGATAAACCATTTTTTATCCGTGCGCCATTCCAGTTGACTGAAAATGAAATGCTTTCATCATAGATGGAAACAGTGGCACTAATGGAGTCACCAGCAAAATGCTTCTTTTATGAGCATGAGAAATATCAGCTTGCCCAGCTAGACTGAGAGACAGAGAGCAAATCAATTTTAACACCTTTGAAATTTATCCCTGCAATAAGTAGATCAGTGGATTACCACAATATTTCCATGCTCCCTGCCATCTGCAAGCATTACAAGAAACATGCTTACAATTTTTTCAACTCCATTAGAGATGGGCATGAACCAAAAAAATGAACCATTTTCTCCACTCTCTCCCTGACAGCTTGCTCCTGTCAATCAGAAGCACCAAGCAACCCCTAGAAACTACTGGATTAGCAGATCAGGCAGCCAAACGCTCGGCTCAAAGGGCTCTGGGGGGACTTGGTTGTTTCTGTTTACAAGACTGATGCAAAGGAGCCATTTTCACCTCAGAGCCACTTCTGATAGTCAAATGGACCCTTCTACCTCAGAACCAGGTTAGCTCAGATCTCCAGTGGCACATTGCTTCCCTTGTCAGGCAGCCTGTCTCTCCCCACCCCGCTGACCACACAACCTTGGCTCAGACCTCCAGATCAGATCTCCAGTGTAGCATTGCCTCTGGGTTTTGAAGAAAAGGCATTGTCCCTTTCCAGTCCACCTCCTGATGAAGAAAACCTTGTGTCAGATTCCCTGGCATGAACCACTGCTGAATTTTTCTCCAACTCAGACATCCAAAATCCAAATTTCACGAAACTTGGCAGGGATGTAGAGGATATTCAGGGGAAGATTCTCTGTTATTTTGGTGTCTCTAGGTGGCTGGGGGGCTGTTCTAGGGCTCCTTAATGTCAACACAAACTGATTTGTGGTTATTTTTTTCCAAAAGTTCAGGAAGTTTGTAGATTTCAATGAACCACAAACCACAACAGACCACTGTTTTGCTGGTTTGTGCCCATCTCTGCTCTCCATCTTGTATGAACTGTTTAACTATATTAGATTAGGCATCCTTCAGTCTTGAGAGACTATGGAAACATGCTCTAAATAGAGGATTTGGAACAGTGTCTAGTGTGGCTGAGAAGGCCAATTCGAGAGTGACAATCCCTTCCACACTGAAGACAAATACCATCTGTCCCTTGTCCAGCTCCCTGATTTGGCTGCTTTCAGGACTGCCTCTTTGCCTCAGCCTGCTGAACAAATGCCTCTTCAAACTGGGAGAGGCCATGTTGTACCGCCTGCCTCCAGGCTAAATGCTCATATGTCAAAATTTCCCATCTGTTGAGGTCCATTCCTAAGGCCTTCAGATCCCACTTACAGATATCCTTGTATCACACCAGTGGTCTCCCTCTAGGGTGATTTCCCTGCACTAATTCTCCATACAGGCTGAAAACCTATTTATCAGTGCAACAAATCTTGGGTGAAGGTCATTTCTCAGATTGGTGTATATCACAGCTCCCCAAAATTGTTTCCAGGTTTTTAATTTTTTTGTGTGTGTATCCAACTGATTTGGCGATTGCCTGTTCATTTCTGAAAAATACTATATTACTATGTAAATGCTAGTTTATGTTGTGACAGTAAGGCTGCACCTGAAAAATACAGTTCATTATTATATGTTAATGCTCGGACAGGCAAAATATAGCCTTGTAGATTTTGTTGGTCTGCAAGTCCCAGCATTCTGCACTATTAGGTATGCTGGCTAAGGTTGCTGGGATTTGCAGTCCTACATCATCTGGAGAGCTGCATTTTGCTGGCCTGATCTTAAAGCATACCTTTTCACCCTTGTGTTGTTAAGTTAAAATCTGCAAAAGCATTAACAACCAGTCTAAAATTTATGCTGTTAATGGCCTAACTGAGAGTCTCAACTGGAACCGACGAAGGAAAACTCAATAAGTGAACAGTTATTTATGTTTTATTGATTCAAAGAGTCTGTTCTAGATGAGATCAACAGTTGACTCAGGTCAACGGCCAGAATCCTATGGGTTATTTATGCTGCATAATTGCAGTGGTTGACCTCTGACCAGTGAATTGCCACTAGTTAAGGAGTTGCTGCTTGTATTCTTTAGTTTGCAACTGGGTGCAGAATGAGGAATATAAGTGGTGACTCATTAACTAATGGCAATTTGCCACTGCAGTTTACTTTATTGTGTTGCATTGCATTGCATTGCATTTATTTACATTTTTATCCTACCCAAGTAGTAGTGAAGCTACTACTCTGGGTGGCAAACACAGCAAAACATAACAATAATAGAAAACAATAAAATATTGTACTTATGCTGGTGTGAGTAACTAGGAGGATTCCAGCCGGTGCCCACATTTTTGGCTCTGGTATCTCTGGGTTAAACTAGGATACATGGTCAACCTTTATAGTGTCTCTGAATTGAAGGAACTGCACACACAGGGCACTCCTGAGGATACCCAAGATGTATATGAAGCAATTTTGAACATTTCTTATATAACACAGTTAAATGCTATGTGTATGTATGTAATTATGTCTGCATATTATGTATTTATATACTAGGTATGCTTTTGTTGCTTATTAGCATCAGGAGCTGGATACCAAAATCTTTTTTGTTTAAAGTCAGATAATTTCACCGCTTTGTTCAGATGTTCAGGTCTTATAAACTGTAGCCAATTATTTCAGAGACATTGAAACATCGCAAGTGGGTGACTGAGGCATGGTGGCTATTAACAATTGAAACAGGGGGCAGAATGACAGGTCTATCAATTAAAGTGGAACCCCACAAAACCGTGACACAAAATCAATGTAACCAATGAACAACAACAAAATCAAAGGCTTCATAAATGGTGCCTCTGATGCAGCCTTTGTGGGAATAATGTGTAAAAGCAGACCTGCTCTGGCATGCGACAGATCAGCCGTGCTGTGCTGGAGCAGAGGTAGATGGTCTGGAATGGGTAAACAAGCTCAATATTTTATCAGCCAGCAGCTAGCAGCTTTTGCAGTTCCAGCTTTTCAGGTAGTCTTTCCATCATGGTGGTTAAAACAGTCTCTCATTTTTGTGTGTGCATTTTTTCTCTCCCATTCAGCTGCACTCCCTTGCTTTTTATATGATTCTGGTGACAACCACATTTCAGGCAGAACATACTTGTTGATGCATGTTTGATAAGTCACTACCAAAATGTGGGTCTTACCAGGACACTCTTTCCATTCCACTATGCCACAACAAGGATTTCCTTCCTTCCTTCCAGTAAAAGGGACTACAGCTACAGGATGCAGAAGAATATATGGGAATGTTTTTGAGGTAAGGAAAAGAAGGGTAATGATGACTGCTAGAAGGCACTCGTTTGATCATAACTACATGAGGTCAGACTCAGCATTCATTATCTCCTTGAAGAAACTCTGGTTTTTGAGAAAGGCCAGTTGAAAAGTTCCTGCTGTTCTCTTGGTAGGTGGGAAAAGAAGGGAGACCAAATCTGTTACAGTACTTGCTCTCTCTTTAAATGGTGAGGCCAGCAAGACAGAATCAAGCCAGCATAATGGTTATAGTGTAATAATTTTAGACTAGAGCTGAACACAAATCACACTTTGGTGTTTTGGCCCAGTTCGGTGTACTACCTGCACAGCTGTTCTGCAAGTGCTAGTGTCATGAGTGCTTCTGAAGACCTGGACCCAGAAGGGTTAACTGTGGCTGAGGAGAATGTGGAGAGATCAGAAACACCTGAACCGCCTCCAGATTCTCCCTCCACAGCAGACAGGCTTTGGGGCAGGCTTTGGGAAAGACTTAGGACAAGAAGATCAGAGGATCGCTCAAAGGCTTTCCACAGAGACCTACGTTCATCTAGTCCTGAGTACTAGCAGAATAGAAAGCTTTCCAGCAGCTCAAGGAGCTGTTTCATTATAAAACAAGCTTCCAGTGAAGCCAGAAACTTCATGGAAGCAAAGAGTCAAAACCTTGGCTTGCATCCACGTTTCTTGCATCTTGTTCCTGTCTCTGAACTCTGGACTTTGACCCTGGACTGCGTTGGTATTGGACTCTGGACTTTGGCCCTGGACTTTGACATTGGATTTCATTCTGTAAGTTGGTTTCTGGACTTTGGCTTTGCATTCTTGATATCTCTGACCCTGGACTGGTTTATTGGACTTCGGCTATTGTAACCCGCAGGAACGTGACAGCTGCATGCTTTCTTCCCTGCCTCCTTTGGGCAATCACCCATTCACAGGCAATAGCACATTTCCCTCCCCTGCCTCATCCGGTGGCCAGACACTCACCAACAGCAGCACATGATTCTCTCCTCCATCTCCTCTGGCAGCTGCCCACACAGATGATGCGGTGGCGTAGGGAAGCCCTTGGCTCTACCTCTGAGTGGGCAGTCTCTGGAGGAGATGAAGGAGGGAGGTGTGCACTGCTGCTGGTGAGTGGCTGGTGGCTGGAGGAGGCAGGGCAGGGAAGTGTGTAGCACCTGCGGAACACCTTGCAGATGCTACGCTGAACTGGATTGAACCACCAAAGAGCAGTTTGTGCCCATCTCTGTTTTAGACACATATCTGATCACTGTGGAATATTTTGGCCCAGCTATGCTCAGACTTACTCTAGTTTAGGAAATGGGCTGTGCCTTATGCTTTGGGGAAAAAGTCACACACTGAGTGGTATGCCTCACGTAGTTTCTTTTTCATTAGAAGGTTTTCACATGTGACACTAAGACACTTTGAAAACTAAAACAAACTTCTAATGTTCTTTGTATATTGCAGAGAGTAATTTTTTTCTTTGGCGGTGGAAGATAGGAGGGCCTGGCGTGCTCTGGTCCATGGGGTCACGAAGAGTCGGACACGACTAAACGACTGAACAAACAATTTTTTTCTTTAAAAATCAGAGTGGCCTAGAGCCCACTGCAAATCCTAACTGGAGTAGACCCATAAAATCAATTGCCAAATAGTAAGTCAATATGCTCACTGGAAGGACAGATCCTGAAGCTGAGGGTCCAATACTTTGGCCATCTCATGAGAAGAGAAGACTCCCTGGAAAAGACCCTGATTTTGAGAAAGTATGAAGGCAAGAGGAGAAGGGGACAACAGAGGATGAGATGATTGGACAGTGTCATGGAAGCTACCAACATGAATTTGACCCAACTCTGGGAGGCAGTGGAAGACAGGTGGGCCTTACCATTGGGTAACGACCAAACAACAACAAGTCAATATGTGCATCAGTTCCATTGATTCAGTGGGTCTACACTAGCTTGATTTAGGCTATTGCACTTTCTGGATGATTTTTGTTGTTTCCTCAATTTGCAGGCACTGGAAATTCAGTCAGTAGATGTAGAATCACTCTGACATCACACAGATCCTGAAATCTCAGGAAACATGGTTTCTGTGTAAGCCCAAGACAATCTGACTTCCAACTCACTGTTCCTAGAGACTGTTTCCAGAGTGCCTGATGTTTATATTGCCTGAATGGATGGTTCTAAAATCCCACACAGTATCATAACTTCTGCCCCTGCAAGAGATCAGTCTGCACTATGTAGTTTGATTATTTCAGTTCTTCCTTGTAGAATAGATTGAATTCAATAATGAGCAAGCTCGAGTGTTTTGGGGTCAGCCCCAGGGATGTGCTATGGACTGTAACCTCACTATGAAGAGAAGTGTTAAGACCATGAGGAGATGCCTTCCTCTCAGTCCTGCCA
This sequence comes from Pogona vitticeps, assembly GCF_051106095.1. NCBI lineage: Eukaryota > Metazoa > Chordata > Lepidosauria > Squamata > Agamidae > Pogona > Pogona vitticeps. Next base: position 76,697,648 of record NC_135785.1, read on the forward strand.
CCTTCACAGGTATAGTTGGTGGGGACATGAGAGAGGGCCTTCTCTGTCGCTGCTTCCAGATTCTGGAACTCCCTGCCAAAGGAGGCCCAGACTGGCCCTATCTTTATTGTCCTTCCACAATCAAGTGAAGACCTTGCTCTTCAGGCAAACTTTCCCTGAGTTAATGCTGCCAAGTGGGTTTTGAAAAATGGACTGCCATACCCAACTGCACTGAATGTGTTTTGGGGTAGCTAATTTTTTATTTTTGGTATTGTATTCATAGACCCTTTTAGTATTATGTGATCACGGTTATTAACTTAAATACTCTTCTTTAATCGTTGTAAGCCGCCTTGGGTCCTTTTTAAGGAGAAAGGTAGGTTAACAATATTTTAAATAAATAAAATAAATACTCACATTCCTCTTGTGAGTTTCCCACAGGTAAGTTTTTTGGCTGCTGTATAATCCAGCATTGCTCTTCATTGTTCCAACTAAAAATTATCTCTTTTATAGTTCTATGTGCCAGCAGAATTCCATATGTTTTCATAGTTCCATCAATCCAACATACTTCTCTCTCTCTCTCTCTCTCTCTCTCTTTTAAAGGTGTCTACCAACAGGAAACTCACATAGACTGTTTTTTTCCCCACAGGGTGAATAGGAAATCCCCACTACCCCTCCAAATCATGGCATGCTTTAGAGGAGAACTGCAACTCATGGAGACACTGAGGAACAGTGCACCTTCATTTTTGCCTGAATGTTTTTCCAGGCTGGCGGGGAACATTTGTAGGGTTGTTCTGGGAAGAGCAGATGTGCTGGGGAAAAAATAGCCTTGGATACTGCATGTAACCAGCAGACCGTGTGGTTCCTCCCAGTCGTAATGGCTAAGAAACAGTACAGAAGAAATAATCAGTGTGCGAAGAGACAGTAGCACTTCCTACCTGCCAGCGAGTGAAAGACTGGGATATCATCGTAGCCTCCACCATGATGGGATATTCACTGAAATAACATCTTCTTTTAGATCTCTCCAGTTGGGACAGTGGTATCCCTTTAAGATCCCTGCTAAACCCTGATCTCAATGGGATTCCCCCCAACATCTGGATGGTGTTCCTCTTTTTCTGGTATGTACACATGTAAACAGCTTCCCTGGGGTTCTCACACATTTTTGTTCCCCCAACAGCTCTGGTTTATTCTGTGCCATTACCCTTCCCAGTTTCAGATGTACGTTTTCCCCTTTCGTTTGTTAAAATGACCCCAGTAACTGCAGCCATACTTTTAGTCGAAGGGCAGGGCTGTGTTGTTTCTCTTTCTGCCACTGAAAGAGATTTGGGGGGAATCTCTGCCTTCAACATAGTGCACAGAAGCAGGCAAAGGCTTTATGGCAAAACACCGACAGTTTCTAAAGAGGCAGAAGAAGCAGGAGGGGTAGCCCCAGTGAACCAAGCTGTGTGCCTCAAGCAGAGCAGTGAGAGGAAGGAATGGTGGTGACTGAGACAGCAGGAGAAGGGAAGGCTGAAAGGGAGGGGAATGAAGTGAAGGAGATGGACGGAGTTGAGAAGAGTGCAAACGAGGTAGGAAAAGTAAGCCTGGTGAGCCAGACGGAGAGTCTCAAAAGAGCAGTGAAAGAGTGAAAAAGTGAGGGTGGACTGAAGGGATGGGAGAATGAAAGGAGGAGGACAAAGCAGGGAGAGAACACCCAAATGATGCAACTGAATAATAATAAAAAAAAGAATGGCTAGAGAAGGGAAGAGGCATGGCAGTTGAGTGAAGAACAGTTGTTCCTCTTGTCCAATCAACAAGAAGAAGCTGGTTTTTAAATGTTCCAGGAGACGCAAGGCTCATTACGCCTCACGTTCCAGTTTGGGTGTGAATCCTGGTAAGTTCAGCTCGGTTCTACACTTTCTTAGATCCAAATAACAAAAAGAGGGGCAGGACAGTGGTGTAAAAATGCCTCATGAGGAAGAACTTCTACTCGTTTCTTTTGAAGCTTGATCTAGTCACTTGTCTAGCCAGTTATGTGAACAGCAATTTTTTTTTCTCTGCCATTCAGGCAAAATTGTAGACTATTTCATATACATAATAGAATACAAAGTTAAAACAAGATCCTATAAAAGACAAATATCAGAGAATATTATCACTGTTCTTTTCTACTGGATTGCATTGCCAAATAAAAACCTGATACATAGTTAACCCAAGTGTCATTTGTTTTGCAATCAATTACTCAGTTTAATACCATATGATTTCCTATTCAACAATTCCTAAATACTGCTCTTTGTGGTTCTGAATGCATTTTTCAAGCACCTGTTTCATAGTGACAGCATCAGATATTGGCTACAATCCTGTTGCTTTATTATGCAGGTGGAAGGCAAATGGCAGACCATTCACTTACTTCCAGTTGGCAGTCAGAGTCCCTGCTGGGATTTTTGAGCACACACCAAGCACCACACACATCCCCTCCCCAAGAGGCACTGTGGTGACTCTTAATTGCCAGCTGAAAGTGAGTGAATATTATACAGTTTGTCTTCCATCCGCATAACAAAGCATGTCACAAGCAAGTTCAGTGAAAAATCTAATTGAATTAAACTTCAAGGATCTTCAGTCTTGCTAAAAATTCTTCAAAAACTATTAGCCCTGTCCTTTCAGTAGACACTGATGTTAAATAAATCAGTACAAAATCATGGTTATTGACTGATTGATTGATTAATTGATTGGTCTATTATTTTATATAATTTCTATGCGGTCTTGCTCCCAAGGCAGGAACCTGAGGCAGTTTATATGAGAGAAGGACGTCTTCAAAGATTTTAAAAGCTAGGGCAGCTCATATAGAGGTTTACTTTAACAACAACTGCACCAGTCTTAAAATCATCAAAAGAAATCTAACTTCCAAATTTAAAATCCAAAGCTTTTTTGCTTTCCAGATAGTAAATACTGTATATGGGGACAGTTGACTCTATTGATTTGGTTTCACCAACTTTCTTCTTTCCCTCAAGTCAAGTTCACCTCAGCTGGTGTTTGCCATACATTTTGCCAAACATGGAAACATTACAAGAAAACCTGTACAAACATTTGTATGCATCTTGGTACAGTTTTCCTAATGTATGTATTTTACCTGGTGTGTGCGTGTTTCTGTTTCATGTAACTGACTGTATTTCAATATGTCTATTGCACTAGTGTACACATTTTTGTGCATGTCTATTTTTAAAGTTTTGAACCAAATTGCAAACTTCTGAAAAGTATGGACTTGTGTATGTAAGTCCAATCTGATTTGCTTCTTACATTGGAAGGTCTGGTCTAGGTAGACGCACACAACATTCAGACCTGACTTCTTTCTTTCTTTTTTTAAAACAACATCTGATTGGTTGTTGTGGGTTTTCCGGGCTTCTTGAAAGGAAGAACCACTTTCAGAACACGGCCAACAAGCCCGAAAAACCCACAACAACCATTAGATTCCGGCCGTGAAAGCCTTCGCGAACATCTGATTATTGGCACAAATTTTGCTAGAGTGGTTCATTGGCTTCATCCTGAGTCATTTCAGAGCCCACGTTTCCTAAGAAACTGGCAATCGTCTGGACAGGTATGAACCATTATTACTAAAATCAAAGTATACCATTACTGATACTGGAATTGTGAAGGATGTCTTGGAAAAGATGTATCTGCCTGAGAAGACAGAAAGGTTATATGATATAGTTACTGCAATGTACCATCAAGTTGCTTCCAATTTATGGCAGTCCAAATAGACTTTTAAAGGTATGTGAGATATTCAGGAAGTAGTTTATATCACACCCCTTCTCTCTAACACTGATGTCAAACATCTCCTTGTCTTGTCACTTGACTATTGAGGTAATGGTCTCTTTAAATCACTACAGGACTAAACATATTTTTAAAATAATCTTCACTTGTTTCCTCTTTTGCTGCCACTAACCTTTAGCTGCCTCTCTCTGTGTGCATATTCAAACCTCCACTCAGGCTCTTATATCATCCTCCACATAGCCAGCTCTCAGGTATTGAATTCAGCACTACTGAATATGATAAATAAAGTTTTAATAAAATAATAGTGTTAAAAGGAATGTTGTCTATTCCTAGGCCTTGAATTCATCCAGTACAATACTTTTCTGTAATACCTCTCCCCCTTTTGGTCTCTTTCACTCTCTCTCTCTGTCTGTCTTCTCAGACTTCTCTCTCAAACCCAGACTCCAGAATCACCCTCTTCCTGATTACACCAAGTTGCTCCACATCAGATACCAGGCTGATAAGTAACACACACACTCTCTTGCCTTACCCAGTTTCTCTCCCAGCCAACCAGATCTGTTCTGATCAACATTTATGCTGCTCCTTCATCCCTCCCAGGACATACTTACCAAACTATATAAACAATACATTTAAATGTATATTTACCATTGCCACTCCCACTGAGTATCCATTGTTGAGTAGGAATTTGAACCCAAGCCTCTTGAATCCTTCTCTGGCTCTGTCTACTGTACTACTAGCTTAGTGATATGGTAGCCATCTTCATGTATCTGAAGCACTGCCACCTGGAAAGAAATCTTGTTTTCTATAGCTTAAGAGTGTAGCAGCAGGAATGAATGGGTTCAAATTATATGAAAAGAGATGAAACATTTGGAAGTGTGTCCTCTCAGTAAGATCTGTTTGGAAATGGAATGGATCGTCCAGGAAGGAGGTTGATTCTCCTTCACTCAAGAGGTTCAATCGGAGGTAATAAGATCAGTTGTCAGGGGTACTTCAGCTATGGATTTCTTTCTTTAGCAAAAGGCCAGTTTTTATGACCCATGAAGTCTTCTCTAGTCCTACAATTCTATGATTCTAAATGTGGTTTGAGAATACAAACAGAATAAAAACAGGTCCAGAAAATAGTCCAATAGTCCTTTGGCCTGTTTTTTTTTTTTTTTTTGGACTTTATGAAAACTTTTTGATCTTTAAAGCAAAACTCAGATATTTAATTAAAATAGTGTTACGGATTGAGTTCCTTTATTTCTTATTCCAATGCCATTGTAGGCTCCAGGAAAAATACTTTGCAGTGCCACTGTGCTGAGCAGCTCTTTATCAGCTGAGGACTATTGCTATAGACATCAACAGTTAGCAATCAGCTGTAACAAATGCTGGACTAACCTTTGTACTGAACCGTGGACTAGCATCTCAAACAGAGATAGAAAAACCGAAGTCTTGTAGATGTTGTTGGGCTCTGATTTCTATCAACTCAGAAGCGATGGGATTCCAGCAATCTTAGGAGGGCCAGAGTTTCTACAATCCTGATCAAAAGCATCCACTCTCTTTCTATGCTTTAACAATAGTATGCGATCAAATGTAGTAGGTAAAACAAAAAAGCTTACAGCCACCATAGAAGGGGCGTGGTGGCACTGTGGGCTAATCCACAGAAGCCTCTGTGCTGCAAGGTCAGAAGATCAGCAGTCATAAGATCGAATCCACGTGATAGAGTTAGCTCCCGTCGCTTTGTCCCAGCTCCTTGCCATCCTAGCAGTTCGAAAGCATGCAAATGTGAGTAGATAAATAGGTACCACCTCAGTGGGAAGGTAAAATGGCGTTCCCTACTCACGCTGGGCACGTGACCATGGAAACTGTCTTCGGACAAGCACTGGCTCTACGGCTTGAAAACGGGATGAGCACAGCCCCCTAGAGTCGGACACGACTGGACTGAAAAATATCAAAGGGGAAACTTAACCTTTACCTTACCATAAAATGACACATAAGAACTAGAAACAAATGGGACAAGTCACTTTTAAGCAGGCTTTTCTCATTTCCATTCCATCCATACTTCAGGACAGCAGCATATTTTAGGTTGTTCTCTTTCGAGAGAGTAAGCTGTCCAAAACCTACTTCTGCCTCTGATCTGCTAACAAAAGCTTTCTGCTCCAGCTCCCAGTGAGTCATGGTGGTACTTCATCATGACCCTTCAAAAAGACAAGTCCCCGCGCACACACAATCTGCTTTCTCCCAATCTCTCTCTCTTGCTTCTCTCAGGAAGAGCAATTTATTTTCCATGTCTGAGCCATGGGGTAATGTAAGAGTTACTTCTGAGATGCATTGTCTCTAAATCCTGCAGGCACATTACAGGAGATCCACAAGGTGTGTGTCTTTCCCACTCCTTCTAGAAGCTTCATCCAGTCTCTTCACAATATTCTTTGTTGTGAGTGGTTTTGATGTAAATCTCTTTGAAATCAGGTTTTGCTAGAGAGTGTAATATGGATAGATACAAAAACTTGTCTCAGGACTCTACACATACTGCATTTAGAGTATATATTCCTTTCTGTCACTTCCTTCTTTCAATTTACTGATTTTTTTTAAATTAAAATCTGTGTTGTTTAATGTATGCTCAGTCTAGAACCACATACAAAATTTATTTATTAAATATGGCACATTTAAGAGCAGCCCTTGACACATTTTTGTTGTTGTTGTTTAGTTATTTAGTCGTGTCTGACTCTTCATGACCCCATGGATCAGAGCATGCCAGGCCCTCCTGTCTTCCACTGCCTCCCGAAGTTGGGTCAAATTCATATTGGTAGCTTCGATGATACTGTCCAACCATCTCATCCTCTGTCGTCCCCTTCTCCTCTTGCCTTCACACTTTCCCAACATCAGGGTCTTTTCCAAGGAGTCTTCTCTTCTCATGAGATGGCCAAAGTATTGGAGCCTCAGCTTCAGCATCTGTCCTTCCAGTGAGCACTCAGTTTCCTTTCGGCTTTGGCCCAACCACTTCATTAGCTCTGGAGCTACTTGTACTTGTCCTCTGCTCTTCCTCAGTAGCATGTTGGACACCTTCCGACATGACAGGCCCATTTTCCAGAGTCATATCTTTTAGCCTTTTGTTTCTGTTCATGGGGTTTTCTTGGCAAAGATACTAGAGTGGCTTGCCAATTCCTGCTCCAGGTGGATCGCGTTTAGTCAGAACTCTCCACTATGATCTGTTCATCTTGGGTGTCCCTGCATGGCATAGCCCATAGCTTCTCTGAATTACTCAAGCCCCTTCGCCACAACAAGGCAGCAATCCATGAAGGGATTTTTACTCCATGTCAAACTCTTTAAAAACCAAAACCAGCTCATGGATGTAAGACTTTTGCTTTGTCCAAGACCAGCTAACTGTGCCTGAACTGGAGTCTAGACTCATGTTTTAAAGCTGAAATACAACTCATTCTTTGTATCCTGTTAGTATCTTAGTATCTTGCTCATGTCTCTTTTCAAATCTTTATCAGTTTGTTGATCTGAATGCTGTGTTCCTTGCAATTTTGCATCAAGTACATCATATAGCCAGATTTTATATCATTGACTTAGAAACTTTTTCATCATTTCCCTAAAGTCCATAGTGTATTAAAAATAGTAGTAGCAGTAGTAGCAGCAGCATGTAATGTGTTACGTTGTTGTAGAAGGATTAGTAGAATAATGCTCACTAATGAGCACATAAAAGATGCTTTGAAGAGATTGGAAATACTTTTACTGAGATCTATAGAATAATGCCATTTTCTGCATCCCTTTCTTATTCTGTGGCAAGATTTGTAACATACTGTACTTAGTAGCCAGTCTAGATATCAGCAAATTGGAATGCTCACTGCAGTCTCCAAATATGAAGAAGTTTCTGGGATTTTTTTTAAACCTTCCTACGTTTATGAGCCGACAAAAGTAGACTCATCAGCTCATGGTAGTCCTGCTGTGAATACCCCCATGTCTCAAGAAAGGATAAGTTTTTGGGCCAACGCAGGAAGAGGAAGTTTGAGTTTTGAGTTGTGAAATCTACTATTTTTGCCACATTGACCTGTCACTTGTCATAGTAAAAGACAAATATCCTCCCCACCACTTTCTATTATAAGAGCTGCTGGCCTGCTATCACAGCTGTGCTCTAGTTATGACAGACTTCACTCACATTGACATTGGGCTCAACACGATGAGAGTTGTCTCTTCTGTGGAGTTTATGGCACGCAAGCTGACAGCCCTTCACTCTGAACTCAACTTTGAATCCAACAAACCCATACAAAATAGACAGCAACAGAATGAGCATCGCAATGTTGACCCAGCAAAATGCTTCAAGCTTCTCTAAGGGCATTAGATGCCACAAGAAAAGATAGTTATTTTAAGGTAACCCAGTTTCTATGCTAATTTAGTGACTTTCTGCTCCTTGGGAAAAAATACCATACAAATATGTGTTAATATGTAAGGGGAAACCTGTTGCATAAAAGTTGGCTGTTGTGCTGATTATCAGTGAGTACAACCATCCTGCTGGGCAGATAAAATATACTTTGAATGTAACAAAGAGAAGCTGTGAATTTAATCATTTTGCAAGAGGCACAGGATAGATTCAACTTTAAATAGAAACCAAGTAGTGAGTGAGCACTTCATAGCATTGCTGGTGGTATATAGTAAGTGATAATGAAATGATTAATTTGTGCAAGTATGGGAACATGGCTTCAGGTACAGAACAAAGCTATGTGGAGGCATAAGGTAAATAGATTACTAACAATAAGATTATTACACATTTCTTTTATGTCTAAATGAAAATGAACTGAAATAATTAGCCAATGCAACTGCAGCTGGATCATCTGCAATCTACAAAAGCCCTCAGAACAAAATTTATTTAATTTGAGTAGCCAAAGGAGACATTACCCCATGTCCAAAACAATAGTTTGTGATAACAGTTTACTCTGTTAAAGAACGAGGCTTGCAGAAAGCATTCCCCTGGGCAGGGTGTATGTTTAGGCTGTAGAAGCAGTAGTATGAGGAATAACATGATAAATAAAAATACAGTAGTATAAAAAATTAACAATGCAGTGCTATGGCTGCTGAGATGGTGTCTCAGAGATTGTAGGGTAGCTCAGATCTCTCCCCCACCCATGAGGCCAGAGAAAGAGCAATGGTTTTACGGGGATGTGCGTGTTTGATTTTGACCCTGTCCCCTGCCCCTACAGAAACATCCTCAGTTTTTGCTTCAGCGAAACTCTGCCATCAGAAGATACAAAGATGGAGCAGATAGGAGGTATGAGATTGTATGGGCAGTGTGAGGGATACACACAGTTTCCCACACACTCCCACTCCTTCAGTGGGAACCCAGCAAGTGGGCATATTTAGACTGTCCAAAAATTAGCCTCCTCAAGCAATGGGAGGGAATGAAACACTCAAACATGAAAAAAGGAAGAGGTAGATGCTATTTCTCATTCTTTTCCACCCTGGTACCAGCAGGCAGGTCCAATGACGGGGTGTTCCAGTTTTGCGATAGGTTTGGCCTGTGAGTGCAACGTGTCCTACAGAAGAAATAGACTTGCCACTCATATTTAAACAGGAATGCAGTATGTTTGGCAAATGGTTCCAACTTCCTGAATCATTATTTTTCTTGCTTATGTTCAAAACCGAGTGTGGAAGCTAAACATTAAATATTTATATTCAATAGTCTGAGCTATTAAGGAAAGACTTATAAAGCAATTTGTGTGTGATAAATGTCAATATATAAATAGTACTATGAGGCTTTATAGGATCACCAGCTTTTACTCATGTAGTTACTGCTCCTGATAGGATTATTTATCAGAAAGGGGCATGATCCAGTATCCACGAGGAAAATAAGAACTAGTAATGGCAGATGACCTGAATACACAAGAAGCAATGCATTTTAAAAATGTGTATGACACAATGACTGCTTACTTGGATTGTGCATTTACATATTTTAGTCACTTTCCCAGCAGTTAAACACACAGAACAACACACAAAAAAACTCAGAGCAAAGCAAAGCAAATATATCTCCCCCACAATAAAACTCAACTAAGTAGGCCATAACCAGAGACAGCAGTGTAACTTCTGTGAGCAATTTCAACAGAGCTACATAAAATGCGGGCAGCTGATACTTGTGAAATTTCAGCCACTTTCATCTCAGTTAGCAAAGTTCATTATAAACTGGAGAAGGAGGATCCTTTTCCAGTTCCCCATTCTAACCTCAAAGTACTCAATGACACTGCATGAATTTCATGTGCCCAAGTGGTTCATATATAGGCTCTGCTTGTGTAGCTGGGACTCCTGATTTCCAAAGGTTCAGGCATAAAGGCATTGGTGAATACAATGTATTACCACATGAACTCCATTAAAAAAACATGTGAAAGTTGGGAGTGGGCAGGACCTTTGAGTGCAGCGCTGACCACATATTGACTGTGAAAAAATACTTGCAAGGTAACTGAGAGGATAAAGATTCCCATTGTGTCCTGACCAGGAAGAGCCCATGGGAGACTCCTAATAGAATTAGCTGAAGAGCAAGTAGCAGGCCAGGAGAAACCCAATCTGTGATCTAGGTCCCAGAATTCTGTCGTTGAGGGAGGCACAGAGTATACGTAGTCAAGGAAGAGGAAAATGCAGATCCAGAGATTTTTGGGATCCTGGACAGTTTTGGACCTGCACTTTTCTCATTCTAAGGTCCCAGTTCAAAGAAGATGTCCATGCTTAAATGAAACAAACATTGCATGATACCTTGGGTGGTAACAACAACAACAACAACAACAACAACAACAACAACAACAACAACAACAATAATAATAATAAATGTGTTGTTATTCCTGGCTGCAAGTGAGTTGTTATATCCTGTCATCCAGTGGCTCTTAGCAGACTCCATGCCCTCTCTCTGAAGAGTGGAAAGAAGCAGCTCTCAGCACTTGAAGCTGAGCATCCCCTGTCATTCTGTTCCCACCTGATATCTATTTTCATGAACTAGCAGAAACAAGACAGCATGATGTTCTTGAAGGTTCAGGAGTTCCCAGCAATCTTCCAGCTATCAGGTTCAAGGTTGCCATCCAGAATGGTGGTGGGTGGATTATTGAATCTGGCCTGTCCCTGACCTTCTATGTCTGACTCTTGTCTGGTTTTGGGATATGAGTCATCTGGCAACTTCTTTCTGGTTACTAGCAACAGAACTCAGTGAACACTACTTCATGAAATTAATATGCTCTCGAGTTCTATAAAAAGAACACCAGGAAGTCATGTACTATACAGAAAATCAAGATGCTCATAGTTCTTCAGTATTCAAAATTATAAATATTGTATCTCAGCTTTGCTGACAAGAATACTGTGAAACACAATGCTGCTACTTTAGTCGTTGTGTCTGACTCTTTGTGACCCCATGGGCCACAGCACACCAGGCCCCCCTTTCTTCCATTGCCTCCCGGACTTGGGTCAAATTCATGTTGGTAGCTTCGGTGACACTGTCCAACCATGTCATCCTCTGTCATCTCCTTCTCCTCTTTCCTTCACACTTTCCTAACATTACGGTCTTCTCCAGGGAGTCTTCTGTTCTCATGAGATGGCCAAAGTACTGGAGCCTCAGCTTCAGGATCTGTCCTTCCAGTGAGCACTCAGGGTTGATTTCCTTTAGAATGGATAGGTTTGTTCTCCTTGCTGTCCAGGGGACTCTCAAGAGCCTCCTCCAGCACCACAATTCAAAAGCATCAACTCTTTGGTGGTCAGCTCTGACTTCCATACATCGCTACTGGAGAAACCATAGCTTTGACTATGCAGACTCTGCTTTTTAAGATGTTGTCTAGGTTTGCCATAGATTTCCTCCCTAGAAGCAGGTGTCTTTTAATATCGTGGCTGCTGTCACCATCTGCAGTGATCATGGAGCTTAAGAAAGTAAAATCTGTCGCTGCCTCCATATCTTCCCCTTCTGTTTGCCAGGAGGTGATGGGACCGATGGCCATGATCTTAGTTTTTTTTTATGTTGAGCTTCAGACCATTTTTTGAACTCTCCTCTTTCACCCTCATTACAAGGTTCCTTAATTCCTTCTCACTTTCTGCCATCAGAGTGGTATCATCTGCATATCGGAGGTTGTTGATATTTCTTCTGGCAATCTTAATTCCGGTTTGGGATTCTTCCAGTCCAGCCTTTCGCATAATGTATTCTGCATATAAGTTAAATAAGCAGGGAGACAGTATACAGCCTTATCATACTCCTTTCCCAATTTTGAACCACATTGAACCACTGAACAAATGCTGCTGCTATGGTTACGTAAAAACACATTTATCATGTAGATGTGAACAGTAACTATATAGTTTGGAAACATAAAATAGAGTCAATTAATGTAATAAAATTTCTAAGGGTGGTGGCGACAGTAGCAGCAGCGACAAAATAAAGAAGGGTGCAAAAAATAGCAATTTGCCTAAAGTATGAAAATCATGAAAATGAAATAGGGATAGCATTTTATGTACCCTGACAAGCTTTGTCCCCTCCTCTGCTCCATCAGGGCTGCAATGTTAGCTGAGGATGTTCTCTTGTCTGTTCCTTCTGTGGAGTCATTTCAGAGGGTGAGGCATGCTAATAGATCATTGTCACTGGCTGCACTTCATCCATTCTAGGTGAGACTAAGCCTGTGCACTGAGCACAGGATTAGGTTCAGATCATGATTCAGTGACTTGAAAAATAGCCTATCACTCTGTGTAGCATTTTGAGGGGCTGGAGAGGTCAGTTTTGGTAGCAAGGGGCTAAGAAAGCCTATTCTACCAGCCTAGCTGCACACACCCAAACGTGGATTAAATTCAACAGATTTTACAGAAGCAGACTAGAAGTGCTTCGCCTAAAGCCTTCTGAAGTGTCAAAGAAAAAAAAGAATGTGTTTTTTTGGTATCCGGAATTTTGTGTCAACTCCAATGCTCTCACAAATAAAACTTGTTTTGTTGGTTGCTCTGTTGGGCACCAGTGAGTGAATCAAAGATAAATCAAAGAGGCGGCCATAAAACAAGAGTGAAAAGCAATTTTAAAGGAGCACACTGTCCTCTGATGTCTCAAATAAAGAGCCCATATTTCCCCTTGAAGCATGCCAATCTTAAAATGGTCTTAGTTGGTACACTATTATCTGCAAACCCATTCTCACCTGAGCCCAAAAATGCATGGAAAGTTGTCATGACTTGTTTAGAATCAGTACAGGGAATTTAAAAAAATGACAGGTTACATGTGTTATTCGATGTTGTTTTCTAAAAGGAATTGTAGAAGCACGAATAAGATTTTATTTATTTATTTTATTAGATTTATACCCCGCCCATCTAGACTGGGTCTACTCTGGGCGGCATTACAAAATTTAAAAACAATAGATTTAAATTTAAAAACATGCAGTGTTGGTATCAAAGCATGATCCATTCAGACCTGAAATTAGGGTGGCCACTACTCTGGTGCCAAACGGGAGGGCACAGAGGACAAGGAAAACCAAGAAGGAGGATATTCATCACACAAAGGAGGACATTTGTGCATTTAATTTACATATGTTATTTTATGCAAATGCCATCACAGTTATGCATTATTACTATAATCTATGTGAAAATACACTATTGCTCACTATATTGCACAAGATTGTGGAATATAGCGAGTAACAATGTAGGACAGCATTGAGAGAAAGATGGGATATAAATCAAATAATAAATATGGTATAGCATTTAAGAATTGCCTTGTATTTTCTGTGGCTTACTGAAAATGAATATGTATGGAAAGAAAATAAACAGAGGTCATTGTAGTTATGTTGAAATATCTAGCTAGGCAACAATCAGTTATGACAGAAGAATGGTCTGAACAATGCTTTCAGAATGTCCACTCCTGGGACCAACCCCACATCTGAATTTCATACCGAATTGCCATTCTATGCCATGCCATATTCTTCCAGTCATGCACCAGCAGTTATATCAGTGTGCATGGTTTGCATCTTTTCTTACAAAATTACCTCCATGAAACATTTTACTTAAAAATAAGAGACAGTAGTTGTGGGGTGGGGAGGGGATGTAAATGCAGGTTATTTGGCAGTTCTTTGTCTGAAGACTTGGGACAAGAAATCCAGCCAAATTCTACCTGGGGTGGAATTTGAAACCACACCCCCAATGGTGTTTCCAGCTTGTGTTTGAACTCCATTTAAGAAGCAAACATGGCACAATAATCTGTCATGAATTTATGGGACTGTCATATCTATAGATTTTTCTGCGCTGTTCACAAAATCTTGGTGCATAGCCTGAGGAAGATGGATTAACATCAAAAGCTAACTGTTTGTCCAGTTTTTTAATGGTCTAAAAGGTTTCACCTCCTCTTACATTTGTATTGCATAAGGAGCACACAGTCTTTTCTATTGTTTTCTGAATTATAGTAAAACTTATTTTTCCTGTCTGTGTTGCTCTTTCATTCTCTTAGAATGACACAGCTTTGGTTCTGTGCATGACCCACACCTTCCACAAATCAAGCAGAGTCCCTGTGTCTCCCTCTGTATATTCATTTCTGCACAGAAAGAAAAAAAAGTAGAATATAGAAGGATTTAGAGAGGAACAAAGAAATCAAGAGTTAGAAGACATTTTGACCTTAATCAGAAGTGAAAGAAAAGGAATCAAAAAGTGAAAGAAGATTTCTCACATCTTATGTCAAGAATTGTTATCTGGTACTAAAGACAATAGGTAGCTTGCTGTCATTCATAGAGTTTCAGGAAGAATGGGGTTGTATGGCACTTAATAACAATATATTTAACATTTTCTGACAGAATGGTGAGGCAAGCACTTGTTACCCAAGTAAATTTTATGGAGTATGTGGAGCAAATGTCACCCATGACAAAATATTACTGCAGGAACAGCAAAATTGCAGACAATTGGGGTTTGCTTGATTTAGGTATGTCTCAAGATACTGTGGGGAATCGCTAGGCTCTACCATATTTCACATCTTGAGGCAACTGTTTCTGGAACAAATGAAATGTACCATAGATAGATTCTGTAGTAGCTGGCTTTTTTTTTTTAAAAAAAGAGTCCTTCCTCCCCCACAACAAGTTGCATAGTGTGGTCTTACTTGAAAAGACCTGAGTTGAAAGAAATGCGTAGCTAGTTGAACATGCATAACAGAGAGGGCTTCTTATTTATGTTTCAAAGATGTGGGGAGAAAAAGGATGGAAAAAGGGGAGGGGTTTAAGTCTGACATATGGGGATGGTGGAATACCAAGTAGTCCAGTGGATTGGATTTTCAAAAGTAGTCTTTGATACAGTAGGCACACTTGCTTTTTAATAAGAGAAACAACCTCCCTGACTGCACAGAACTTGGCATGCCAAAAATGGGCTGGTCAAAATAAAAATACAAGTCTGTAGTAGATCTATTCCAATATTCAAACTTACATTCCTTTTAATTGCACTAGCTACTCATCTTCATGGATTGCTGCCTTGTCATGGCGAAGGGTCTTGAGTAATTCAGAGAAACTATGGGCTATGCCATGCAGGGACACCCAAAATGGACAGTTCATAGTGGAGAGTTCCGACTAAACGCAATCCACCTGGAGTAGGAAATGGCAATGCCACTCCAGTATCTTTGCCAAGAATACCCCATGAACAGAAACAAAAGGCTAAGAGATATGACGCTGGAAGATGGGCCCCTCAGGTTGGAAGGCATCCAACATGCTATTGCGGAAGAGCAGAGGACAAGTACGAGTAGCTCCAGAGCTAATGAAGTGCCAAAGCCAAAAAGACGCTCAGCTGTGGATATGCCTGGAAGTGAAAGGAAAGTCCGATGCTGCAAAGAAAAATACTGCATAGGAACCTGGAAGGTAAGATCTATGAGCCTTGGAAAGCTGGACGTGGTCAAACAGGAGATGGCAAGAATCAACATTGACATCCTGGATGTCAGTGGACTAAAATGGACGGGAATGGGCGAATTCAGCTCAGATGATTATCATATCTACTATTGTGGGCAAGAATCCCATAGAAGGAATGGAGTAGCCCTCATAGTCAAGAAAAGAGTGGGACAAACTGTAATGGGATATAATCTCAAAAATGATTTCAATACGAATCCAAGGCAGACCTTTCAACATCACAATAATCTAAGTTTATGCACTAACCACCAATGCTGAGGAGACTGAATTTGAACAATTTTATGAAGACTTACAACACCTTCCAGAACTGACACCAAAGAAAGATGTTCTTCTCATTCTAGGGGATTGGAATGCTAAAGTAGGGAGTCAAGAGATAAAAGGAACAACAGGTAAGTTTGTTCTTGGAGTTGAAAATGAAGCAGGGCAAAGGCTAATAGAGTTTTGTCAAGAGAACAAGCTGGTCATTGCAAACATCCTTTTCCAATAACACAAGAGGTGACTCTACACGTGGACATCATCACATGGACGATACCGAAATCAGGTTGATTATATTTTCTGCATCCAAAGATGGAGAAGCTCTATACAGTCAGCAAAAACAAGACCTGGAGCTGATTGTGGCTCTGATCATCAGCTTCTCATAGCAAAATTCAAGCTTAAACTGAAGACAGTAGAAAAACCACAGGGCTAGTAAGGTATAATCTAAACCAAATCCCTTATGAATACACAGCGGAAGTGAAGAACAGATTTAAGAAACTCGATTTGGTGGACAGACTGCCTGAAGAACTTTGGATAGAGGCTCGAAACATTGTACAGGAGGCAGCAATAAAAACCATCCCAAAGAAAAGGAAATGCAAGAAAGCAAAGTTCAATGAGGCCTTACAAATAGCAGAGAAGGGAAACAAAATGCAAGGGAGATAGGGAAAATTACAGAAAATTGAATGCAGACTTCCGAAGAATAGGAAGGAGAGACAAGAGGGCCTTCTTAAATGATCAATGCAAAAAATAGAGGAAAATAATAGAAAAGGAAAAAACAGAGATCTGTTCAGGAAAAGTTGAGCTATTAAAGGAACATTTTGTGTAAAGATGGACATGATAAAGGACAAAAATGGAAGGGACCTAACAGAAGCAAAAGACATCAAGAAGAGATGGCAGGAATACACAGAAGAATTATACTGGAAAGATCTGGATGACTCGGAGAACCTAGTTACTGTGGTTGCTGACCTCGAGCCAGACATCCTAGAGAGTGAAGTCAAGTGGGCCTTAGAAAGCTTGTCTAACAACAAGGCCAGTGGAGGTGATGGCATTCCAGTTGAACTATTTAAATCTTAAAAGATGACGCTGTTAAGGTGCTACACTCAATATGCCAGCAAGTTTGGAAAACTCAACAGTGGCCAGAGGACTGGAAAAGATCAGTCTACATCCCAATCCCAAAGTAGGGCAGTGCCAAAGAATGCTCCAACTACTGTACAATTGCAATCATTTCACAAGTTAGCAAGGTTATGCTCAAAATCCTGCAAGTTAGGCTTCAGCAGTACGTGGACCAAGAACTCCCAGAAGACAAGCTGGATTTCGAAGGGGCAGAGGAACTAGAGAACAAATTGCTAACATGTGCTGGATTATGGAGAAAGCCAGAGAGTTCCAGAAAAACATCTGCTTCTGCTTCATTGACTATGCAAAAGCCTTTGACTGTGTGGACCACAGCAAACTCTGACAAGTCCTTAAAGAAATGGGAGTGCCTGACCACCTTATCTATCTCATGAGAAACCTATACGTGGGGCAGGAAGCAACAGTTAGAACTGGATATGGAACAACTAAATGGTTCAAAATTGGGAAAGGAGTACAACAAGGCTGTATATTGTCCTGCGGCTTGTTTAACTTATATGCAGAATACATCATGCGAAAGACCGGACTGGAGGAATCCCAAGCCGGAATCAAGATTGCCAGAAGAAATATCAACAACCTCCGATATGCAGATGATACCACTCTGATGGCAGAAAGTGAGGAGGAATTAAAGAACCTCTTAATCAGGGTGAAAGAGGAGAGTGCAAAAAACGGACTGAAGCTCAACATCAAAAAACAAAACAAAAACAAAAAAACCTAAGATCATGGCCACTGGTCCCATCACCTCCTGGCAAATAGAAGGGGAAGATATGGAGGCAGTGACAGATTTGACTTTCTTGGGCTCCATGATCACTTCAGATAGTGACAGCAGCCCCGAAATTAAAAGACACCTGCTTCTTGAGAGGAAAGCAATGACAAACCTAGATAGCATCTTAAAAAGCAGAGAAATCACCTTGCCAAGAAAAGTATGCATAGTCAAAGCTATGGTTTCTCCTGTAGTGATTTATAAAAGTGAGAGCTGGACAATAATGAAAGTTTACTGCTGAAGAATTGATGCTTTTGAATTGTGGTGCTGGAGGAGACTATTGAGACTCTTGGACTGCAAGGAGAACAAACCTATCCATTCTAAAGGAAATCAACCCTGAGTGCTCACTGGAAGGAGAGATCCTGAAGCCGAGGCTCCAATACTTTGGCCATCTCATGAGAAGAGAAGACTTCCTGGAAAATACCTTGATGCTGGGAAAGTGTGAAGGCAGGAGGAGAAGGAGATGACAGAGGAAGAAATGGTTGGACAGTATCTGCGAAACTCCCAACATGAATTTGACTCAACTCCAGGAGGCAATGGAAGACAGGAGGGCCTGGCGTGCCCTGGTCCATGGGATCACAAAGAGTTGGACATGACTAAAGGACTAAACAACGAGAGCTGCTCTTCTGAGCCTTTGCTCCTCATATGAAGATTCTTGGCACCAGAACTGGAAAAAACCCCTAAGAAGTTATCTTCCCATCCCTCAAACTAAAAGTACAGTAGTAATTTAAAAACCTAGCAACTTGTTGACTTTTATGAGGCTGCAAATCTGCTGTCTAAGGCAGCAACCTTATTCTGCTGAATGGAAGAGCCAGTCCTTATGTCAAGGATCAGTTAGGGATCTTTGACTATACAAAGGAGTATGGGTCCATTCCCTGGCTTTGTTTTTTCTCTTAAACACACAAAGATCTGGGAGTCAGACCAATTGTCTGCCTACCACTATCTTGAGTGTAGCTGTACAGAAATTGTTCTGAGCTGAGATCTCTTCACTAGGGATGCCCTGAGATCAAAACCAAACACTTCAGCATGTGAAGCACATGTCTGTTACAAAAGGATGGTCTTTCCCAAGCCCTACCCTTTTAACCTGATGTGTAACTATGTCAACACCAGGAGGATAATTTAGACGCAATAATTTGTTGCTCTTTCCTTTTCTGTTGCAGGCATGGCAAATAGTTTAATTTAATAGCTAATTTAGTGGATTTTGAGCACACCACTGGTAATATGAAATAGTGATTGCCGCTGCCCTTATTAGCCGGCTGCCTGAGCAAGCTTCACGTCCTTTAGCATTGCGGTGCCCTGGATTTACTCTGGTGCACTGTTGGTGTTTTTGTTTTGTTTTTAAAGAATGTACCATAAATGAAAAGCCAGTAGCAGTTCTTGTCAATTATGTACCTCTCTATGGACCAGAAGTGCTCCCTTCATATAGTAGATGTTCAATTGCCTGTACATTCCAGTATTTGCTTTGTCTGCACAATCACTTTACATTGATATATGATACAGAAGAATAATTTTTGGAGCACAAAGCAAACATGACCCTTTTGTATTTACATTCCACAATGCTGGTTGTCCATAAGGAAAACTGCCTCTCTTCTCTTGACTACATCTATGGTTATTATTAATATCTCAGATCATAAAATTAAATGCTACAGGAGCCTTCTTCATGTATCAGTACAAACATTTCCTTGCAGCTGTTTCAACAGCAGCCTGCACTATATTTTCATATGGATTTCATTTCCATGAATATGATATAGCTTAAAAGGTGGGACTCGTCAGCCATGTAAGGCAGCCCATCTAGGAGAAGGAAAACTCTGATTTCAAACCTCCACTGCCTTGTGGCTATATCCACTCATGGAAAAGGCTTCAGGAGATAACCTCGAGGCAAAATCCGGAGCCGGAGTCCCGTAGACAGTTCGTGTTGTTCTGCTAACTCCTGCGACGTCGCTGGAACCAGTTGTATTGGCTCTTGCCTCTCCATTGGACTATTCCAGTGATGTGGAGAGGGGGGATTTGCTGCTTGGGTAACAGCCTATCCTCCATATTATTCTACCCAGGCTTCGTGCTCTGGAGAGGACACTCCAGCTTTGCATACAGTGTCGAAATAACACAGGAACTAGCAGCTACTGGTTATACGTTTTGCTCGATTGGCATAGAGCGTGATGCCAGGGGCTACTTCTGATGGTCGGAGAGATGAAAAACAGATCCATGCACCATGCAACAATCAAAAGAAAACATCTGCCCTAAAGTTGGGAACCTGGAATGTTCGGACAATGACCCCTGGCTTTTCTGACAACCTGCAGGAAATAGACGACGTGCGCAAGACAGCTGTTATCGACATTGAACTGAGTAGACTGCGGATGGACATTGTTGCCCTGCAAGAGACGAGATTGCCAGACATGGGATCTGTCAAAGAAAAAAACTTCTCATTCTTCTGGCAGGGAAAACCATTGAACGAGACCAGGGAATATGGTGTTGGCTTTGCGGTCAGAAATACTCTGCTGAGATCCATTGTTCCACCTACTGTGGGGAGTGAAAGAATCCTGTCTCTGCAGCTCCACTCATTAGCGGGACTGGTCACCCTCATCAGTGCATATGCACCAACACTGTCATCCACAACAGAAGTCAAAGACAAATTCTATGACGATTTGGCAGCTACTATCAAAAAAGTCCCTGAGAGAGAGCCGCTGTTCATTCTCGGAGACTTCAATGCTAGAGTTGGTGCTGATCACAACTCTTGGCCCACCTGTCTAGGCCGTTTTGGCATTGGGAAGATGAATGAAAATGGCCAACGTTTGCTGGAGTTTTGCTGTTATTACGGTTTTTGTGTCACCAACACATTCTTTAAAACAAAGCCTCAACACAAAGTTTCCTGGAGACATCCAAGATCGAAGCATTGGCATCAGCTTGATTTGATCCTCACTAGACGTTCTAGCCTATCTAGTATTACGATCACACGCAGTTACCAGAGTGCTGACTGTGACACTGATCATTCCCTGGTGTGTAGCAGAATAAAACTGCAAACAAAGAGATTGTATCACACTAAAAAGGAAGGAAAACCACGTATAGATATCAACAAGATTCGCAATCAAAGCAAAGTGGAGGAATTTGCCCAAGTGCTTCAGGAAACCCTTCCAGGCCCGGCTGATGTGAATGCACCTGAACGATGGGAACACTTCAAGAACGCTGTTTATAACACTGCCTTGTCCACATTTGGCAAGAAGACCAAAAAGACGGCTGACTGGTTCGAAGCCCATTCAGAGGAGCTGATTCCAGCCATCGAGGATAAGAGGAGAGCTCTAGCAGCATACAAAGCCTGTCCTAGTGAGTACAACTTGCAGGCTCTTCGAGCTGCTCGTAGCCAAGTCCAACAGACTGCCAGGAGATGTTCCAATGATTATTGGCTTCAGCTCTGCTCTCAGATACAGATAGCAGTGGACACAGGTAACATCAAGGGAATGTATGATGGTATCAAGCAGGCTTTAGGTCCAATACAGAAGAAATCTGCTCCCTTGAAGTCTACTACAGGCGTGATCATCCAGGACCGAGCACAGCAGATGGAACGTTGGGTGCAGCACTACTCTGAGCTATATTCTAAAGAGAATGCAGTAACGGAAGAGGCACTAAATAACATTGAGTGCCTGCCTCTCTTGGAAGAGCTGGACAGTGAACCAACTTTAGCAGAAATAAAAGCAGCCTTGGATTCCCTTGCCTCTGGCAAGGCACCTGGAAAGGACAACATCCCCGTTGAAGTTTTGAAGTGTTGTAAAGAGAGCATCACCACTGAGCTGTATGAACTCTTTTCTCTTTGCTGGAGAGAAGGTGGAGTACCACAGGACATGAAGGACACAAACATCGTCACATTGTATAAGAACAAAGGCGACAGGGGCGACTGCAATAACTACCGTGGTATCTCTCTTCTCAGCATTGTAGGGAAGCTGCTGGCCCGTGTTGTGCTGAAGAGACTTCAGGTGCTTGCAGACAGAGTGTATCCAGAATCACAGTGTGGTTTTCGAGCTAACAGATCCACCACTGACATGGTATTCTCCCTCCGACAGCTGCAGGAGAAATGCAGGGAACAACAACAGCCACTCTTTGTGGCCTTCATAGATCTCACAAAGGCCTTTGACTTGGTTAGCAGGGACGGACTTTTTAAAATACTTCCCAAGATTGGATGTCCACCTCAACTCCTTAATATCATCAGGTCCTTTCATGAGGAAATGAAGGGCACTGTAGTTTTTGATGGCTCAACATCAGATCCCTTTGACATCCGAAGCGGAGTAAAACAAGGCTGTGTCCTTGCGCCAACCCTGTTTGGGATCTTCTTTGCTGTCATGCTGAAGCAGGCCTTTGGAACTGCAACAGAAGGTGTCTATCTCCGGACTAGATCAGATGGAAAGCTCTTTAATCTCACTAGATTGAGAGCGAAGACCAAAGTCCAAATGAAATGCATGCGGGACTTCCTCTTTGCTGATGATGCAGCCATTGTTGCCCACTCTGCTGAAGACCTCCAACAACTCATAAATCATTTTAGCAAGGCCTGCCAAGACTTTGGACTAACTATCAGCCTGAAGAAAACACAAGTCATGTGCCAGGGCGTGGACTCACCTCCCTCTATTACTATCTCCATGCAAGAACTGGAGGTTGTTCATGAATTTGTGTACTTTGGCTCAACAATCTCTGACACTCTCTCCCTAGATGTCGAGCTGGATAAACACATTGGGAAAGCAGCTACCATGTTCTCTAGACTCACAAAGAGAGTATGGCTTAATAAGAAGTTGACGGCATACACCAAAATCCAGGTCTATAGAGCCTGTGTCCTGAGCACACTCCTATACTGCAGCGAGTCCTGGACCCTTTGTGCACGGCAGGAGAGGAAGCTGAACACCTTCCATATGCGTTGACTCCGACGCATTTTTGGTATCACCTGGCAGGACAAAGTTCCAAATAGAGTAGTCCTAGAACGAGCTGGAATTTTCAGCATGTATACAATATTGAAACAGCGGCGTCTACATTGGCTTGGGCACGTCGTGAGAATGGCTGATGGTCGGATTCCAAAAGATCTCCTGTATGGAGAATTAGTGCAGGGAAGCCGCCCCCGAGGGAGACCACAGCTGTGTTACAAGGACATTTGCAAGCGGGATCTGAAGGCCTTAGGAATGGACCTCAACAGATGGGAAACCTTGACGTCTGAGCGTTCAGCCTGGAGGCAGGCGGTGCATCATGGCCTCTCCCAATTTGAAGAGACACTTGTACAGCAGACCGAGGCAAAGAGGCAGTCCCAAAACAAGCAAAACCAGGGAGCTAGACAGGGGACAGATTGGATTTGTCTCCAGTGTGGAAGGGATTGTCACTCTCGAATTGGCCTTCTCAGCCACACAAGACACTGTTCCAAGACCTCCATACAGAGCACGATACCATAGTCTCTTGAGACTGAAGGATGCCTACACATAAATGCTACATCTGACATAGTCTGTTTGTGTTCTTTTTAAAACAATGTTGCATGCTGGCTGTAGTTTGAGTGACAGGAACGGACTTTTCTGAGCTTGGGTGATTATCTATCTAGCATTAATGAATTGTCCCTTCTGGCTTTTGAAATTCAAAGAGAGACTCGTCTCTGTCGAGTGTTCTGTCCCTTTTGTTGGTTGGTTGCTAGTATATGTGCAGTAAAGGCAGCAGTATGCACAAGTCTGTAATCTCAAACAACTGTAAGCAAAGAAATATTTTTCATTCTTTCTGCTACAAATGTCTCAAAGTGAGTAACTGAGATTTTAAGTGCCAGTTAATGAGAAAGCCAAGCAGAGGTACTATGACTACTTGGAAAAGGCTTTTAAGTGCCAGTTTCCTTCTCTCTCCCTGCTGATTCCTAAATGGTTGCCTGAAGTGAATTAATCCCAGGAAACTTAGATTCCTGGGTGTGATTTTACAGCAGATCCATTCATGTTTTTCCTGCTGCATAGTCACACTCTAACATTGCTACCTTCCAGTAACAACAGACAAATCTGTTAGGCTACTTTGAAAGGGATTATAGTCCACTGGATTTGGGATTCCTTGGAATTAAGTGAGCAACAACAAGACTAGATAGGAGCAAGGTCAGCCCAAAACATTTTGCTGTGTGATGCCAAGAAAGCATCCCTTCCACTCCATGTATGGAAGCAAACAGGAGTTTTGTAGGATGGGGTTCTCATGGAGTAGGGTTCTGCACCAAAACTGAGGGTAGGAGAACTGCTTAGGAGAAAGAGGAAAAGAGAAGTAAAACTTCATGACATACACAACTCTGACCTCCTAGAAGGGGGAAGAGCAGGCATCTCAGAAGGTTCAGCTTTGGGGCTACACTTGCTGCTCCCCAACGTCTGTCGCCTGAGGTGATTGTCTCACTCTGCTTCGTGGTGGAGGCAGCCCTACTTAGAGGTCTCCAGCAGCACCCTAGTAATACCCTCCATTTTCTCGGGGGTTGTTAAAAATTTCATTTCATCAAATCTTTTTTGACTCTGCCTTTTTTCTTTCTTTTTAAAGAACGGACTCCAGCAATAGTCTCACATATTTCGTAAAAGCACTGTGCTTTTTATTCAAAGCTTCTGTTTTTGAGCAGACATACACATTTTGGATCTTTATAGAGTGAGAGCCGAGGAGGAATCATTTGCAGCAGAAGTCTCTGTTTAGAATCTGTTTCCTGTCATCTTTCCACTTTCAGTTTCTGTTTCCAGAAGTAGGTTTTTCTATAAAATACAAAATGAAACAGCAAATCGCTAGTGGGATATTGTTAGACCTATTTGTATATATCCATATGTGTAACTTACACCTTAAAAAACATATTTGAGAAGTGCTGGAAGAAAAATCTTGAACATATGGCAGTTCAGAGTTATATGTTGCTGTTGCTGCCGATTTGTATTCATAAGAAAATTTCTGTCTCAGGTTATATTTATATATGCAGTTGAAGCCAGTTAAATCCTCCTGGCAGAGCTGGCCCTGTCATTAGACAGCTGGCTCAGGCAGCAGACTCTGGGTGTCTGGCAATTTACACTTTACTCTAACGACAAATCAGGGAGACAGAGCGGTACTAGTTATGGCATTTCCTGCCAGCTGTACCAAAATTACGGGGCTGGTCTTGGCTACTACGCACCTTGATATGGGAGGAAAGATGGTAGCCCCACTTGACTTTCTGCTTCAAGCTCTTATTGTCTTGGGCCAGCTCTGACTGGTGTTCTGACTGGACATTAGGTCAGGGAATCTAACTTGCACTATTCAAATTAAGAGGAAGGATAGCAGGGGTGAGGAATGGCAATAATGAAATTAACAAGGCCCTCCCACCACCAAAAAGGCCCTGCATGGAATGAAAACTTCTCTTTTGGGATTGAGCACTGCCAGGTTCTTGCCTGACCAAGAATATGTGAGTTTATTTTTAGGCCTAAATTAAAGCCCATCCCCCCATTTTTTTCTAAAAACCGTAGGAATAATTTTTAAGACTGATACTTAAAAGCTGGACTGTTTTTTGAACATTAGGGGAAGGAGATGTTAGGCAAAGAATGATTCTTATCTGCTTCATTTATCTTGTTCCTTTAGTTTAGAGCACACCCTTTACATGCAAAAGGTTGCAGATCCAAATCACTGGCATTTCTGAGTGGAGTTCAAGAGGAGGAGTGCTGATGAGTCCCTGCTGGTCAGAATAAAGGCAACTGGTATGTGGCTTTCCTGATCTTGATGAACACATTAGCCCCAGCCATGATAACCAACAACCAGGGATCAGGGGTGATGGGATGCAACAGCATCTAGAGTGAACCTTGCTCCTTATCTGTTCTACACAGTTAGAGCAGTTTGATTCCACTTTATTGGCCATGGCTCTATTCTGTAGTTTGGTGTGGTACTCAGAATTTCCTCCTGTAGTTCAGGGGTGGGCGTTAGAATTCTTTACCAGAAAATTCGAAGCAATTCACCAAGCTATAAATCCCAGGATTCCATAGGATGGAACCCATGGCAGTTAAAAATGGAATTAAATGGTTCTTACTATGTAGAGCCATCCACGGTATTAAAAAAAATGCTAAGATATATGGATCTCTGCTATGATTGGGCATAAGGTATTTTCCTAGGTTCTTATGATATGGTCACCTCATAGTTGTATGGAGAGCTTTGTCAAGCGTGAGAGGAATGGGTACTTCACATCGTTGGCAATGTTTCTTCATTGCCCCTTACTCTCTGTTCCCCAGTTTTCAAAATATTCTGCAGTGGTAAATTGTCACTAAAGCACTGCCTTATCTGAATCAAAATTGCACAACTTGAAGTACAAACTGTAGGCAAGCATTTGAGGTTGTTGCCTTTTTGATAAAAACAATTTTAGGTTGCTATTTAGCAGTATTTTAGCACATACAAACTGAGCTTAGATAGCTTGGAAAAGTTACTTTCCAAAGCAATGCTGACTGGAGGATTCTGGGAATTGTAGACCAAAAATAACCTTTGTAAGCAATCCTGAATCTAATATTCTCAAGCAGTCTCAGCATTTTTCTTTATAAGAAAAAGAGAAGGCAAAAGAAACTAACAATGATCTGCTTTGACTAGATGGCTTATTGTACCACAAACCTCATATCTTGTCAAACAGATTGTTTGGGTTAGAGTGGGAGCAAATTTTGCTGTGATTGCTTCTTCTTTTTCACACAAGAGCCCTTGTTATATATTTTTTCTTGTTCATGACAGCTCAGTCTCGTGTATTACTTGTATATGGCATTTTGACAAATTAAGCAGCCCAAAACTGTTTCAAAGAAAATACAGTACTTAAAGTCATTAAACTTACCATTGCTAATTAATGCAGAGTTAATTTAAATTTTTAGGCCTGCCACACTGTGAATCAGTGTGCGTGTAAATTTACATTGCCTTTTCTATGCGGAACATTTAGAACCCAAATTGTTACTTGCAGAATTATGATGTCCAGAGATTATTTTTGCCATTACATTTAATTGTTGATTGCTACAAAAATATGGATGTTGACTGAGTAATGCACCAGGATCCAATGACTTATGAGCCGTTTACCAAGAATATTAAGGACATTTAAAAAACAAATCAAAACAGGCGAGCTTTATTTCTGTGGCAGACACAGGATCATTATGTACATTCCCACACTGGCACAATCTATTTCCACTGGAAGAGAAGAATGTAGAAGAATAGGCAGGAACATTGGCTATAGTCAGTGCATTCTGGGAAGACTGTGCACTCTGGTTGTCACTAAATTTGTTATAAGAACACAAGGTTATAAGCATCCTACAGAGAAGGATATGTCACAATGTTCAGTTGTAGGACACATGATGTACATGCAGAAGATGATTCCAGGTTGACAACCTTGCACAGTCAGTGGAGCATCTTTGGTCCTCTGGATGTCACTCAATTCCAGTTCCCTCATACCTCAGGCCAGTACAAATACTTAATCTAGGGATCAAGAGAGTTGCATCTCCCCCGGCAACTAATGGAGAGTTATATCTCCATTAATTAATGAATATAACTTTCCAAACATGGAAATATTTTGCTTGAGATCTTGAAGACTTGATGGACCAATGTCTGATTGAGGACAAGGAAAATTCATTAATCACTATTTCCAGCTTAATGGAGCTTTCTAGTCTTTGTCCTTTAGAGAGGTGAACTCTCTCCACTATGGTTGTTTGAGTTTTTCGGGTTCTTTGGCCGTGTTCTGAAGGTTATTCTTCCTAACGTTTCACCAGTCTTTGTGGCCGGCATCTTCAGAGCATGGCCAAAGAACCCGAAAAACCCACAACAACCATTAGATCCCGGCCGTGAAAGCCTTCACGAATACATTGAATGTCTCTCTGCTATGTCGGAAAGTAGTCATGGGTACTGTCTTCATATAGACATGCAGAAATGGACTGAATCAGAGGTGTTTGTGCAGTTGCAGAGTGACTGTGGTGTTTAGTAAGGAACTGCTCTTCACCCCAGTGGTGGAGCATCATCACAACACATCCTTCATACCCCATTTGGGCTAAAAGATGGTCAGGGAGTTGAACTGAAGAAAGAGGAAATAAAAAAGAATACAATAGACAGAGCTTCTGGTGCCAAAGGAGAAGGTGGGTTATAGTTGAATTCACCCAAACAAAGCCAAGATACTCCAATAGTTGAATTCACCCAATCAAAGCCAAGATACTCCAATAGTTGAATTCACCCAATCAAAGCCAAGATACTCCAATAGTTGAATTCACCCAATCAAAGCCAAGATCTCCCCTGCATACTCCAATTATTGAGGTGCTAGGGAAGGCTCAGACTGAAGTCAAGGTGTAATGCATATATCCCCACTTAAGTACATTGCCAGCCATTTTGCAAAGCTGTTGGTGAAGAGGAAGACTTGCATCCTTGTTTCGATTGCTTTGTGAAATATTCCCCTGACTCTGCCTTATTTTCTAAGCGACACTGAAACATTATTACACTGTGAAGATTGTGTGTGTGTGTGATTGTGAGAAAATGATGATTGTATGGTCTTTGAGTGAATAGGTCATACATACAAGTAGGGCATTGCAAAGCCCTCTACCCCATCATGGCTATTTGTGTTTCCTTCGATTCATAGCATGTATGTATGTATGTATGTATGTATGTATGTATGTATGTATGTATGTATGTATGTATGTATGTATTCATTCATTCATTCATTCATTCATTCATTCATTCATTCATTCATTCATTCATTCATTCATTTAACTGCATTCCCAGATACTGGTTAATATCACAGACCCGGGGTGGAGGGGATCAGAATATCTCCTAAAGGCTCCAAGGCAGGATGGCCCTGATCTGTATGTCCTTTACTGTATTTGAGTATAATGTAGATCAAGGGATTTCTACACATCCCTAGCTGAAAGGCTGGATAGTGATTAAATAAATATATAAAGAAATACATTTCCTCTTAGATTTTGCTTCGTAAAGACATTTTGCCTGTCAGGATCTTGTTCTGATTACTGTATGTTGGATATGTCCTTTGAAACTCTTTAAAATCAGACTAATGTTCCCAATTCAGTCATTCCCCCCCCCCCCCAGAATATTTGAGGAGCTCTGGTTTTATGGATTATTATAAGGAGGATCCCACTATTAGGCAACACTTCATCGGTGACAGGATAAATATAGACTTTCAATAGGCTTTTAAAATGGTTTTTATTGAAGCAGAAATGTGTGACAACAGTACCCAGAGGTATCATTAAAGTTAATTAAGGATCCAATAGTGTTTCAAACACAAGCTTTAATTTGTGGGTTTGGTTGCATGGCAGTATGTACACTCTTGTCCTGAGCCAAGATATATATATATAAAATCGAAAACAAGGTCACAGTTTGAATCTAAGAAAAAGAGAAAATATCATTGCTGTTTGAACCTCAAATGGTAATTCTAAACAAGGTTTGGTATGATTTCCAGCCCATACATTCCGAAAGGACCGTGGCAAGTAATGTTATATTTTAAAACCAGAAGAAACCTAATCAGTAAAAGTGGCACAATGTAGGAAAGAACAGATCCATATTTTTGTGTGACGTACTTTCAAAATATTGCTTGTGACTCTGTTGAAATGAATGCCGGACAAAATTCTGTGTGCAAAAATGCATAAATTACTTGCAGATATGGATCCTTATACAGCTAATTCAATAGACCTGCATGTAGACCAATTTGTCACTGCTGCCCAAAGAGATTAGAGTGAATGTTTTAAAAACTCTTGCTCTGCATTGTGCACATGATTTGATTTGTCCTTTTTTTTCTGGGTAAAAGGACTTAAATTCCAATAATGCAGTATAATATGGAGGTCTTCTGGTGAGTGTCTATGTATTTACGTGTAAAAAAAGTGTCAGATAGCCTTTATTCATGTAAATTGATATGGTTAGTAGTGAGATTAGAGGATCTGCTTCCCTCTTCATGTTCTCCAGTTGCACAAGCTTCTCAAAGATCTTGACTCGAACACACACACACACACAATCAAAGCCCCAGACAATTCACTAAGAGGGGTACTCGAGGCTTTAACCGAGTTGGGTTATGAATACTCTTATGAGGCAGGATTAGAATGTCATGAAAGGGCAGCAAATATTGTATTTTTACTGCGAAAGATGAGGTGTGGCACTGAAAGATTTTCTACTTCCTGTGCCAGAAAACCTTGCTTAACTTTGGGTAATAAGTAGCTTAACATCAGGGGATGAGCAGAAGTGCCAGCTGCTACTCTATGTGAGACAAACTTTCCATCATGTGGCCTCTGTTTAGAAACGAGAAGGTCTTGCAAATTAGCCACCTCTGACCAAAACTGCAAGGCATAGACCATCTTGCATTACACTCTCAAAAGAACCATCTTGAACTGAAATAGTGTATCTATTACCTTTTCCCATTCTTTGGCTTCTTTTACTAAAATGTAAAAATCTCTTCAACCAACTGTCTGAATTTTTGGTTCTGAGGGTTCATGGTACTAAACCAGCTCTTGCTTTGAGCAACTACTGTGATCTAAGGGTATGGGTGTGATGCAGTTCTGCCTTGCATGTGTTCTAAGTGCCTAACTATGGATTTTCAAATTCTGGAGACATCGCCAGGTTCTGAGGAGACTAGGGTGTTTGGGAGTGACATGGTTGCAGTCAGGGTCCATAGCCTTCTCCTCATGTGACTTCTTCCCAGGTGCACCCACTCCAGGATAAGCAGGGGGATAACGTGGCTCCAGCCTTAGCATAGTGCTTCGACACAATAAAACATTCTATCTTGCAAGATAATGTGTATGCCTTGCTATATCCTTTCCTTTTGCAGAGCTAATAGTTCTTGAAGCAACAAATGAACCTCATGGGAATACAATCTATCCCTTGCAAGAAAGCAAATGAAATGACTTGATGTCCCAAATCCTGTTGCATACCTAGGCCTGCAAAACTTGCAGTTGCGAGTAGTTGCAAAATTTGCACCAAGGCAGAAGTGATATCTAGCAACAGTTCCATAGGCACAGTTGTGCAACTGCACAATCAGACACACAGTGTGGACTGCATGGTTATAACCCCCTGCAAACCTATGTCGGTGTAACTTTATGCTGCACCCAAGGAAATGGAACATCAGACTATAAAACAGATGTTAGCCATCTTGCTGCCAATTTACACAAGCACATGAACTCTTGTAAGTTATGGGAGTAAATTACTGTGGATCAAAAAGTGTCTGCTGTGTGGCTGGGTGTATGACCAGGAATGCAACCAGCATCATATTAATTAGCAGCAGTTTACTGCCATGATTTACACAGTTTTACTTATGTACATGTTACATGTTAATTACTAAAAGGACTATGACCTCTGTTGCCTGCCTTTTCAATTTGAAACCAACCTCTCTGAGACCAGAGACAACTCCCTGAAAGTTACGTCTTCTGTCATTCTGTGGGCCATCTTGATTGTAAATCTGCTCAGCGTTAACTTCTGTTATGTGTGTCCTGCTTCCATTTTCCTTCTTGCTGTCATAAGCCACACCTGTGCAGGTATAGATGAAACAGTGATTGATCATCGCAGTAAACCACATCACCCGGTGTCCTTGTGCATCTTTTTTCTTCACTGATATTCAGTGGAATATAACTGTCTGCAAAGGAAGACGAACTGGGCAGTAAATAAAACTAGCAGAAACCAGTTACCACATCATTTGGTAATGCAAGACTTGTAGGTTTCCCACAACAGGGACTGCCATTTAGGTAAATATGCATTTTCACAATCTTACATGGAAAGAGACTCCCTCAATATGATGGTTGGATATCCCTTGGTGCGCTATTAGATAGGAACTTGTAAGAAGCTGGCTGTCAGAATATACCTTCCATCAGTGTATATTCTTTGAGTATGTAGGAAACATGCATTAAAAGTCTGGGCGGCACTTTGGCATACAGACAATCACTTATGTCTTTCCCCCCCTGACAGGTTTCTGACAGGTTTTCTGTCACCTGGACAATGTTGCCAGGATGGTGAAATTGGGAGTGTAATTGGTCATGCACCCAAATGTGTGAAGAGAAGCCTATGGGAAGGAAGAAGCTGCTCATCCTCATTGGATTTTGGCCCCTGTCTCAAATAGACTCTTGCCAAATCTTTACCATTTAAATTCCAGGTGTGTTTGTGTTTCTTAGTAATTTTTGGAGTGCTTTTAATTTCTCTCTTCCTTGTCAGGTTTAGAAGGATAATTAAATATTCCTAGTAATAGTAACCAAACACCAGGTTGTTGTTGTTGTGCTATTGTTTGTTTTTTTTTTTAGCAAATTTCAACAAAAGAGCACTACATATGATCGATGCAGGTAAATATTGGTTTTAACTGATTAAAGCCAAACAACATTATACTACTGTACCTTCTTCAACCTGATGTCTACAGACATTTTGGAACAAAACTCCTAGCAGTCCTTACCACTGATCCTGCTCTTTGAGTCTGATAGGAGCTGACATCCAAAACATCTAGTAGAGCATCAGTTCAGGGGAGGCTGACATAGTCATTCAGAGTTTGCTTTCTTTGGAAACCCCTCCCTGACCAAACACAAATTCTGTTTAGAGTTACTGAAATGTTCAGTAGGAAAGGGAAAATCTGTTGGTTTTCTTTCTCCCATATTTCAGTGCTTTGAAAAAAAATTTCTGTCAAATATATATAGAAACTAGAGAGTTTGGGAAAATTCTTTTTTAAAAAAGGAGGCAAACAAAATCTTCAATAATCTGCACTGGCCAGATTCATATATATGGGTTAGCCCAGTATGAAAACAATCATGTTATGTCATGAAGGGTGTTGAAGGAATGAATTGGCACCCTTAAGTGCCACAGACATGGCTGAATATGTAGAAATCGAAAGCTAGACACTTGAGGGCTGATCACCCAAAGTCCTCTGCTTACTGGATCTAATAGTTGTGCTTCCTCCCACCTTCAGTCCTTCTAAAGCTCAACTTCTTTCTACTCAGCTCATGAATTTTTTTTAATTTTTTTGAAAGCTTCCTATTAAAAACATAAGCAGAAATGAAAATTTCACCTACCTAAAATCCCTCAACATCCTAAAAAC
Source organism: Pogona vitticeps (assembly GCF_051106095.1). Taxonomy (NCBI): domain Eukaryota; kingdom Metazoa; phylum Chordata; class Lepidosauria; order Squamata; family Agamidae; genus Pogona; species Pogona vitticeps. The sequence goes on from NC_135785.1 coordinate 76,730,337, forward strand.
ACACACAAGATATTAGTGTATCATCTGAACTGGACTCTAGTTTCATTTTCCTAACTAATTAAAATGTCAGTGGGGATTTCAGTGTGGTATCCAACAGATAAAAGGCCTATATTTTCAAACAGGGTTTGAAAATGTCTTTCTTCATGGGCAACAATAGCTGTTTCAGTATGGCTGCAGACTTCTATTCGTTCCATGAGGCAACTGCCTCAGGCAGCAGATATGGGATGTGTCTGAGGGGGCATTAGCAGCCTGGACACACTCAATTTTTCCTCTTCTTGAGGACACCATTGTGGATGCCACACCACTCACCCTGAGGCCTTATGCTAGCCTGTTACTACTGTTGGCACTGAAGTAATATTCAGCTGCCAGATCAGCCAACTTTCCCGCTCCATCCCCTAGAGTTCAAAGGGCTTGTTTGACCTCTTGTCTTTTTTCTGGGCTAAGAAATTATCTTAGGCCAGCCCTGGATGACCAGCCTGTATAACTCCAGAGGAATAACATGCAGTGCCTTAAAATGAGAATTAACTAGAGATGTTTGTGTGAGAGAACGAGCAAGTGAGCGAGAGAGCATATAAGCTAAAGACTATAATGGGAATTAATGGGGAATGGAATTTCAATTTCCGGTACAACTATTTTTATGCCACAGCACTGTTTACAAATGTGAAAAGAAAATGCTGTCTCCCCCCCCCCCCATAACAAACAAAGGAAGATTTAAACTATCAGGAGGAAGATTTTTCCAGAAGAATAGAGTTCTGAAAAGCCATTAAACAGTTAGATTGCTTTCTTCTGTTTTTCTTCAACAAAAATAATAAAGCAAATACTGTGCTTACCACTTCCCTGTCAAAAAGATTGTATTCTTATATCAGTATTATGCAGATAAGTTAAATTGCATGGTTGAGCAGCAAATAATGCCCGTGCCCTTGCTTTTGGAGTTTACAACAAAATTTTCCTAGAGTTTCAGGACATAGGCTTGTTTTGTCTCTAGGTTTGCTTAGCTAATGATGGGGGGGGGGATCTATTTTTTTCACATTTTAATATGGCCTAATTTGTATTTCTTGGTTTAGTTTACTGCAGTTTTATGATCAAAATTGAGAAAGTGCAAAAAGAAAGAGAGCGAGAGCGAGCGAGTGAGAGAGAGTCTAGGAGACATCACGAGATGTACTGGAAAAAAAAACCCTGCTAATCCACTTATACCTGCTGGTATGATGGTGTAAATCTTGTTGGCAAGTTGCTCAAAGTCAAGAAGTTAGTGCAGCAATTAGATGTTGCACACTGGATGGCATGAGAGGTACATTGGCATTAAAATGCAATATCATTCCAGCCATTGCGTGTTCAGTTTTCACTTGCTTTCCCCTTTGGTGAATCTGTTATGTCATTTTATTTCTCTTTTTCTCACTTGAAATCACTGGCCATCTTTTTAACCGTACAAATGCCAAACAGCATCTGAAGGATGCATTGTCGTGTTGCTCTTCTGTGGCACTGAACAGTGGCTCTTTGCTCAGCCATGTTGGTGCCCTGGAATCACATAAACAACCCTGATTCTGTTTATTTTTGTGTATTTATGTACAGAGAACCATTAAAATTGCCCAGAATATCATCGGGCTCCAGTTACCAACCCTGGATGACATCTTCACATCCCGCTGTCTGAGGAAGTCACACAGCATCCTGAGAGACTCTTCCCATCCTGCTTATAACTTTTTTGAACTGTTACCATCTGGCAGAAGATATAGAACAATTAAGACTCGGACCACACGTTTTCTAAATAGTTTTTATCCTAGAGCTATAATTGCAATTAATAATGAGCTTAAAGACCACCAGTAGTGAATAATTAGTTGGACTGTGTTACTTGGCCTGAGGTGTACATGTTTGTATTTTTAGTGGGGGACTTCTAGTGGGTGGGGAGTGTTTGGGGAATGTTATGTGTGTGCATGTGTCTGGTCTCTGGGTGTCTGTGAATTTCGTTGTATGGTATACTGTGTATATACTTACAATGACAATACATTATATTATTATTATTATTATTATTATTATTATTATTATTATTATTATTATTATTATTATTATTATTATTATTATTATATATACATACATATATATCTCAGAGACAGCACACTTGGCTAATTTATATTTTGCTATTCTCTCAGAACAAGGACATACGGAGGTCACAAGAAGATTAAGATATAGGTACACCAATGCACCTATTAGAGAAAAACTGCATATCAAGAGACATCTATTATGGAAAAGTGTTCACAAAAATGTAAACATTATTGGATACACCATATAAAATTGAGTATTTGGGTGGACTTCAAAATCATTTGCTAGCTAATATGGAAATTGGATGTAGCAAATGCATGCTTGGAAAAATGTGAACATTTTCAAAAGTGAAACAGATTTGCCCATATTGTGTAATTATGTCACTTGTAGATAAATGATATTGCTCACAATGACAAATGGTTGCTAATTAAACAGTCTCTGCTTCTATTCTTGGTCATGTACCAAGCCACCCAAATGGTACACAGTGAGGCATACAAGAGAGGACTCATTAATTAGTAACAATTTGCTGCTGTGAGTCATGCCTTTCCTCTTCTGCTGGAATGACTATGCAGCAGGATTTTGGTCAATGTATACTTGTGGGGCCTCAGCTGATATTGTTGATAACTGAGACAAGTTCACAACGGTAGCAAATTGTCATCTTGAAAACTGCTTTGCTGGTTCAACAGCTCACAGGCTGGTTGCTTTTACTTCTTTCCTTACATCCCTGAAATACAACATCCAAACCAAACTTTGAGACTCCTTTGAACCCCTCCCATTTGTTATTAAAAGTTCCAGTGTCCTCTTATCCTTACCACTTAAGAGTATCTGCAGAGATGATTGCTTAAAAGTGGGACACTATCGTGGAAAATCGCATTGTCGAAAAAGAATCCAGAAAAATGCCAAGAGTCTTATTGCTGTAGATTTTGAAAGAAGCTGCAGTAAAGCATTGTAGTGCCTGAACTCAAACAGAATATAAAGAAACTCATTTGTTTGAAACTGCTGAGATATATTGCCTTGGAACGGGCAACCTCAGCGGCATCCCCATTAAACCAGTCTGAATAGAATAGTGGTTGGTAATTTTGTGACCAAATCATCTGAAGAACTTGGTTTTGTCACAGGTAGGATTTTGAAACTGTATTTGCCAAAAGCTTCCACAATACTTTTAAAAAAAATGCTGAAGGAAATAATTTTATTATAGACAAAATCTAATTTCCAGTGCTAGGGTTGATATGTCTCTTCAGAAATAAACATTCTAAACATCCAATACAACTTAACCTTCCATCCATCCATTAAATGCACTGCACTGGAGAAAAGATTCATGTGTGGTTCGCAAAAGATTAAAACATCAATATCAAGAAAAACCTTTTCAATATAAGAACAATTACATATATTCAGTAACATGGACTGGAGTCTACCAAGTGTATGCAAAATAAAAAATGTGTCTTTGAGATGACTGCACTGTTTTTACTGCAATGGGCTATCATGGCTGCTCCCCCTGCCCCATTAGTACAACAAAGGCTGGAAATTTAGTTAGGGAAAGCTTATTTGAATAAGAATATAGGCACTAGGAGCCAAAGAATACTCACATGTGCTTGACATTTGCTGCTTAGCCATTCCACAGAATAGAAACTGATGTACGAAATGCTGCACCCGTTTGGCTACCAGTCCCTCTGCTGTTGTCCCTGTCCAGGGGTTTCTCTCTACTGGAAAAAGCCACTCTGACCTGCTACAGCAACAGGGTACTCCCAATTACAGATTGGTTATTGCACCTAGGACAGGTTCAAGAACTATCTCCTGCTCCTTACCATCATGGTCTCTGAAAGAAAATAAACGGGAGAAAAAATAATAATAATGGATTGAGTACCATTTGAATGCACTGCAAGGCTGTGTGCAATGTGCATTGTGTGCAATGGCAGGAGTTGCTACGGATTCCATCATTTTTTGCCCCTGGCGATGTGTCTTGCCACAGCTCACCTATAGTTTATTCACCTTCATATGGCCCATCATTGATCAAAGACTTGCAAAGTCATGTCTGATTCACATATACTGAGACATGTGTGTGTATCATCAGCATACAGATGGTACCTTACTCCAAATAGCCCAATACTCAATTTTAGTGGCTTCATAGAGATGTTATATAAGAGCAGGTACAAGATATTAGCGTCTTATATCCCACAACGTGGTTGATAGTGGTTGATAAACAGTCATCTAGTGCTACTCTCTAACAGGGACTCTTTACAGGTAGGAGTAGAAATTATGAAGCACAGTGCCTCCAACCCTTAACGCTCATCACCAGTGTGATCTCTTTATAGAAAAGGAGCTCCCTTAAAGTGAACCTTCTGTCTGCTGGGGAATAATTGGAGTCCAGCTCCAAGATATAGTACCCCTACTGCTGGACCCAAAATGTCTATGTTGTGCACAGATCGGGGTCATGATGTGTGGGAAACTCCTGCCTAAAGGTTGTAGCCGCATTCTGTTTCAGTGACGTGCAGACACTCCTGGCAGAATGTGAAAGCTGCCTGCAGGTGGGTTAGCCCCTTCTTCTGCCCTTTCGCTTAGAGGTAGACCATAAGATCAAAGGGTTATTTTAGCCAATCCTAGTTATGATTAGGTTACTAGTATCCTATCCGTTTCTCTCATAACATACTTTGTAATCATGCTAGGTCAATAAAAAGAGCCCTCAGGGCGGTGCCAGTAGGCTCCGCTGGCACGGACATCTGTTGTCAACTCTTTTGTTCTCTCTCTAAGGGAATTAGCCTTTTCTTTGTTCTGTGATCACCCACAATGATGGAATTCAGTTCCTTGTCTGTTGTGCGATCGTGGGGAAATAAATTGCACTGGGCCACTCCACAAGTGGAACAAAATGTGATTCACCCTCCATGTGATCACAACACAGAGTGAAATGAATATAGACATTCAGTATGCCCCAATAAATTCTGCAGCTGTATATAGAATTGTAGCTTTATTGTTTCTTTGTGCAGTGGTTCCTTCTCCAAGGCAGCAAGCTTTAGCTATTTTGAAATAAATCGTAAGAGATTCCCTGTCTCTGGTGAAGGATAGGAACCTGATGAAATTGCATCTGTAGAAACAGTCTATGCTCCTCATCAGCTTGTGCCAAATATGTTTGTAACCACAAGGTGCCACAAGACTGTTGGTTTTGTTCCAATGTAGCAATATGTTGGTGATGCAATGCACATAACTTAGTCTTCAGTAGCAAACCATGATCTGCAAATGCACATAAAAATGAATAAGATAGAAGAAATCCAAAATGAAACACTTCCGTGTTATATACCAGCTTCAGTCACTAGGTGGGATGAATCACCAGGCATACAACTGGAGGAATTAAACGCTTGATTCCACATTGCTTCTGTAATCTTCCTTCTACAAAGGTCGGGCTCTACTGCCAGTGTAGAAATCTTCAATGAGGCTGCTCCACCAGCATGTGCAAAGACCATGGCCTTGATCATATTTTGCTACCTGCCTGATATATATTCCTTGTGCCTCATTGAAAGAGGTCTTCCAATCTCCCCTGCATAAAAGGAGGTGCATTTGGCACAATGAATTTTATATGTACAACTTCCTACAGCTTTCATTTCTTGACCTTTCCAGAGTAGGACAGTTACCTTGCCAGCAGAATGAGAACATGAACTTTTTTTACTGAAAATGAAAGATAGTTGCATACTGGAAAACCATAGGATTCCGTCTTAGTTTGTTTGCATGAGGGAACTATCCCTCCCTTCTTCCCTCTCTAAATTCTGTTCCATGTGTGATATCTTCCCCTATCCCCTTCCCCTACTTGCTTGTATGTGTGCAACACATTAGGCCACTGGGTCTTAAGGATTCGTGGCGGTCTGTCTTGTTCTACTATATATTATTTATTTATTTATATTTTATTTTATTAGATTTCTATTAAAACATATAAATCTAATAAATATTAAACGGAAAGGATCACTTTCTTTAGACATCAGTGATATGGTCCTGCCGAGAATGGCAATGCTATCTTTTTCCTCTCATGATACTCTTTGCAAAATCTTTCTTAGTTTTGGTCTGCATCATTGCAGCTTATGTTAGGAAACAGGACAACTAAATGTACATTCACATATACATACAGAATGTGTATAAGTAGCCAATGAGGACAAGACAGGCTTTCACCCCTCCATTGGCCTTCTCTGTATATCCTGTTGCAAATCATGAAGTCTCTGAACAATTTCTGGTTTAATTCATTTATCATCTGCAAAGAATCAGGTCGATTTTAAGTCTCTCATACAAAGAATGAGATGTTGAGTCATTTCATTGATACCAAGAATAGCCTGTTGAAAGTGGACACTAGGGAAGATTACAAGTTCACCTTGCCATTTAATTCCAAATAATACTGGTACTCCGATGTACTCTGATAAGAATAGAAAAGGTTGTCTGGGTACATTCTAAAACATTTTTACATGTAATTCCAGTTATTTCTTGTTCTCAGCATGCATGCTTTCTGTTTGAAATATCACTGCGATGGGGACATCTGGGGTCTGCCTTTGCTTCTAGCTGAGATATTTGTTCAGCTATTTGGTGTTCATCACAACTGCTCTTGCCTCTTGTACAAAGTAATATATTTAATCTCACTGGCAAATTGCCATAGACTCCCACTCAGCACAGTAAAGTGATTCGAAATCTGAGAAATAAATATATTTGTAAGCAATTTCTTCACCCTGGAGTCTGTACCTGTACTTGCCATGAGTAAACTGACCAAATAAGAAGTCTTATTCATTTTCAGAGGACTTGGTTTGGTTGCTGTTATTTGCTCAAAAGAGGAATGAAAAGATAAGTGAAATAACTGGAAATGAATCATGGGGCAAAGTCAAAATGCAGTATAATGATGTATATTTGTACCCTGGCATTCCGTAATCACGATTTCATTACCTAATTCTTCTTGCCCTCTTTAATTCATATAGCCTACTGTAGCGGGCCACTCTGAAGCCTCTGCCAACTCAGGCCTCAAGGAGTGCTCACTGCTTTTCTTCAACTGCTGCCACCAATTATAATCAATATTTAAAAAGGACAAGTGTTTCTTCCCAAACAAAACTTGTTTATTGATATAATAAAATAAAATGAGTAAATCACAGGTAGATAATCAAGTTGTAAATCACTGTTTCTCATTCATTGAATCACACAGACTTTTCCTCACTGACTATTTTGGCTCACAGGCCTCCAAACATGCTCATCACTAACTCTCAATCTATCAATCTCTCTATCTAACCCTCTCACACCTCACACACCCCTTTTATATTTCAGCTCCTCCCCCTTCTGCACCACCCTCCGTCCCTTCATTGGCTGATGTTCCACTGCCCAGCTGTGACGGACAGGTGAGAGCAGAGCTGAATGTTACACCTACCTGGAAAAAAACCTAAAATTTTCACTACCTTTCACATTCAACTCTGTTTTCTGCTGTAGTATTTTTTTAAAAAAATATAGTTGTGATTGTATCTATGAAACTTAAGATACAATGTTATCATCTCAAGGAACATGTAATGGCCCCAGGGTTAGTTTTTTAAATTATAAAGACACATGGTGTTTCTAAATAAGTACACCTGAATTTAAAAATACTCTCAAATCTGTTGTCTGCATGAATGATACATACTATTAGCAGAACTGGGCCTGCTTGGTTTTTTGGACAACAACTTCCTGAGTCCTCTCCTTCAGGTGTAGCCCAAAAATTACCTTTCTGAGCTTTGATTGTGAAGAGCAAATGATATATTACATGTCTGTTTTTTTCCTACTCTACCGAATCCTTTCTTCCTTCATCAAATTAAAAGCAATGCTATGACAGGGGAAACTGTCTGCTGAGCTAGAATAGTTTGTCCTCCAGGCTGCATTCACAAGGCAAATATTGGCATTAATTTGAAGTCTCCTTATGTTCCATCTTATTCTCTTGCTAAAATTTGGCACTTGAATATGAAAACTCTTGTGTCATCTTATCAAAAGAAGAAAATAAATGAGGTGGATGTCCAGCATCTTGGTGAAGGGCAAATTTTGTCTTGAAAAGTAGCAGAAGGTGGGTGAAATTAACAAGCTAGTAGAAACACCTACTCCAGAGAGATACAATTGACAAGAAATTTAAACTTTAATGGCAAACTCATCAGTGATCACCAATAGTGGAGGAAATTTTCTGGACTCTTTTAAACCCAGAGAAGCTTGTCACTTTGCACATGGTTCAGAGAATACAAGTTAGTGTGGAATTTTCCAGGGCCCGTAGCTGCTTGTGTAACCATTGGAAAAACAAGTAAAGAGGGAAGCCATCCTTGTTCCACTGACCATCTTTTCTGAATGGAAAGAGGCACAAAGATTTAGAAGTTATTTGGAAACTTTCCAGAAAGAGTTTCTCTGGACATAGGATATCTTAGGTGGAACAAAATGCTGCAAAACGAATAATTAGATAATCAATTCTCATTTACCTTCTTATTTGTTTCTCTTCCAGAATTATTCCTCCCTCTGAAGGGAAAAAAAAAGAGTTTACGAGAGAGATTTTAAACTGAATAAACAGTAGGAAGCTAACAGTGAATAAAAACTTCTACCCATCCCATTTCCACTGTTCTAATAAATTCACAGACTCCCTCATGGGAGGTTTGTAATTCTCCCCCCCCCCAAAAAAAAACAGAATGGAGAAAAGACATAACTAGTTATATGGAATGCATAGAAGCTTTTGTACTCTGCTTCCACCCCTCATCTGCACTCTTGTGTTTCCAACCACCATGTATGGGTGTGAAGGCTGGATAGTCAAGGAAGCTGACAGGGAAAAATATCTGCTTGAAAGGTGGTGCTGGATGAGGGCTTTGTGGATACCCTGGACTGCCAGAAAGATGAAGAAGTGAACTATCGCTGGAGGCAAAAAATGTCAAAATTGAGACTACTTTGGGTGTAAAATAAGAAGACAGGGTTCTTTGGAAAAGACAAGAATGCTGGGAAAGGTGGAAGGCTGCAGGAAAAGAGCAAGGCCAAATATGAGAGGGACTGAGTCCCTAAAGGAAGCCACGGGCTTGAGTTTACAAGAGCTGAGCAGGCCAGTTGAGGACAGGACCTTTTGGAGATCGTTCAATCATATATGGTGCATTTAAATTACCAGTTAAAAGTAAAGGCTTAGGGTTTCATGCCAAAAAAAAAAAAACCAAAAAACAAAAAACTGGCAACTTGCTCTTGTATTTTATTATACCCTAATCAATGAACATTTTAAAAATCTTTTTGTTAACTAAAAATAGAACTCTTTCTGGTTTAGAGGCCTTACTTATATTTTACATATAGAGGTCATAAGTTTTAATATACAGTACACAATTACCATTGGTCCGTGCTACGTATAATGCATCGCCAAACTAGGTATTTGCCAGAAAACATCCTATTTTAAAAAAGGTATTGTGAAGTAAGCCCTTAGCTTTGGCAGAGTCATGTAGCAGCAGTGTGAAAAGGGGCAGTAGCTGTTTGCTGATGGGTATAATCCAGAAAGAGAAGGCATCCTTGTTCACAAATTTAAACGACAGCCCTTGATTCAGTGTAGAGCAGTGGTGTCGAACTGTGGCCCTCCAGATGTTCTTGGCCTTCAACTCCCAGAAATCCTGGGCAGCAGAGGTGGTGGTGAAGGCTTCTGGGAGTTGAAGTCCAAGAACATCTGGAGGGCCACAATTCGACACCACTGGTGTAGAGGGTTTGGGATCATTGATATATGGACAGTGGTACACACTGGTGGTGAATGTGTGTGAGTGTCACAGATGCAGTGCTGCCCACCTTAGAAGCACAACCATATTTGAGACACAGCCATGATTATGGTTCACTCATTTTACTATTTGGCTGCTTTTTTGAGCCCACAGATTAGTACAGGATTTGGGCCTTAATGCTTTTTTAAAAAGTGTGTTCTTTATTATAGCTTGTAGTCATGAGATAACGTATAGAGCTTAGTTTTGTTGTAAATAAGATGTAAATTACTTACATAAATATATAAGAGGGTTGTTTGTTTTTCTAGACTGAGGCTGATCAAACAGTTTTGGGATTCAGAATAATTACCTTGGCAACAGTGCAGTTGCTGCTAAATTCATAGCATGCTTGCAGCTCTGAAAGTAAGGTGTAGCTTGAGCAACGGAACCATCTTTCAGGAAAGAAACAACTACTTATGCTGATGAGTGGCAACAAAGATTCAAAGGCCTGCTAGGTCTGACATTTTTATACCAAGTATGTTTCCATGGTATAAAAAGGTGTAACCTCAGGTTCCAATCTTATACAAGTGGACATTTGCTGATACAGTAGGTGGTCTCCTTCCTTTTCTCCTCTTTCAGTCCTGGAATTTAGCTCTTTAGTGCAGATTTGGAGGAAAGATTGGGTCTGAAGGTTGAGCTGGAATCTACTTCACTAGGCACAAGCAGAAGACCCAGGGCTGACCCTGTCAGAAAGGCAGGTAGATCAGGGGACATCATCATGGACACCTTAGCAAACATTCTGACTAGAAATGGGCATGAACTGGAAAAATGCCAAATCAGGGTGGTTCATGAGTAACCATGAACCACCCATGAACACTGGAAAAATGAACTGGCTCATGAATTCTTTTTCTGGTTAGTGCCTGGGGGAAGGGGAACCGAGTGCCCTGCCCCTTCCGCTGCTCTGTCACCACCCTAAATGGTTTTGCTGCTTCCTCCTCTTCTTCCTTCTTCATTACCATCTTCAGGGATAGCATTCGGGTTTCCCTTCTGGGGGTGGAGCCACAATCTCTGAAGATGGTGGTGGCAAAGAAGGAAGAGGAGGTGGCAGAACCAGGTAGGGAGGCGATGGGGGCAGTGGGAATGGGGTGATGACATATGTTTTTGCCAAAGCAAGACTAAGTGCCAGACAAAAAAGTTTTGTGTTTTGGCAAAACAGAATGCACAAATGGAGTCACAAACCAAACCACAAACCACCCTGCTTCGTGAGGGTTGTTTTTTTGTAGTTTAGCTCATTCCCATCTCTAATTCTGACCCACTCGATCTCCATGATATTATCTCTGTATTTCTGGATCTTCCTTAAAAACAATTTTAAAAATCCCTGTGAATAAGGGAAAATGCAGTTGGCTATGAACAGTGAGGTCAGGGGGAGGCTCTGCAGCACCATGAATTTCTGAAACATGGCAGACTTTAATGACCTGTATATGTTATCTTTCTCCTTGAGGCCCCTATGACAACCTTCCACTACCACATGGACACTCAGTCCTAATACTAGCATTTCAGTAAAGTTCCATAAAGAAAGATGAGTGAGAGAACAAAGAAAATAAATGAAAGGGTATGAAAACAGCAATGCAAGTCTTTTAATTTGCCCTGCATTTCTGTGAGATGATGGGAAGAGTGACTGCAAGTGATATATATGTTGTGGGGTGACTTCCATCTGAGTCCTCTCTAGCACTTCAGTGGTTGGAGTTTTTGGGGAAAACTTGGTTTTTATGTCTGGCTTAGCTGTCTGCTGCATCACTCTTGATTTCCTGTTCCCTTAACTCAAACTGCTGCCCATCTTTTAAAGCTTTAATCATACACGTATGTATCTGGAATAAGCAAATTCCGGGTTTTAGAAACTTGTTTTTTTTTGCCACAGGGTCCCCCAGAGCTACAACAGCCCCTCCAATTGAAATAAAAAGTTACCAGAAACTCAGCTTCCACTGTTAAATATGGCTTCCTTGAAAAATGAAAGTGATTATCTCTTAGAAGAGAAACATGCTTTTCAAAAAAAAAAAGGGGGGGCACGGTAAAACAAAACAAAACAACCCAACAGAATTAAGCAAACTATTTGCTATTTTTTTAAAAAGGTCCTGAGAGTCTTGAGGGCCATATGATTCCCATATGGAATTATATGATTCCTATTCTGATATACATACTGAAGTTTAGTGCACTTACAGTCATAAGTGAAAAGAACTGTCAGCCAGATATAAGAAATCTGGGAGTGTTAAAACACTCTTGTACCAGCAAGCATGAGATTTGACCATACACAGACTCAAGAGAGAACAAGCGCTGTTTATTTCGAGTGGCCACTCGGGTCCCCCAGACTCGAGGGACCCCGATCAAACAATGCAAAGAACTTTTATTACTTCTAACCACAAGGAAATAAAGTTACAAAAAATATCTATTGGCAGACAATTAGGTAAGGGGGCTTGACTACAGAGTCTTCTACCTATAGGAGTTCAAGAGGGGCTGGTTATGCTAAGTATTTCCTTTGGGCAAATCCCCCGCCCTGGGTTATTCTAATTTGATAGCAAGCCGTTACTTTTCAAGAGAAAACGAAATATGCAGGATATCTGTGGTCAGGCCGATATTAACCACAAACTCAGTCATCTGGGCTGCAAACCATAGCTCGGTGCTCCATACCTGCATATGAAGAATAACAGGATATTTTGTGGTTTCTGCAGGAACAGGTGTTCAAGAGAAAGATAAGCAAGTTCCCAACTGACACAAAGAAATTCATTTTCTGTTAATTTTTAGAAGAATTGGTGTCTGGGGTCTTTGTGAAGTGTCCTATAATCAATACTATCAGCTCAGAGAACCCCATTCCATAATGACACTGTAACACCTGAAGCAGATTATGGCCTGATTGGGCTAATATATGCTCAGGTTTGGCAGGACAGAAGCTGTTTCTCTGAATTTATGTGGATTAATATGCTTCTACTTGTGGCTAGTAGAAATATATTAGACAAGGTACAAGATGATGTAAGATATATGCCAATATCCATTGTTTTCTCACAATCTGGAGATTGGGTTATGTAGTAATTACACATAAAAGTATGTGGAAGACAATTCTGATATTTCTACATGTGACTTCAAAGAATCAGTTCATATACTGATGTAAGTTTTAAACTGCATGCTGTTTCCAGAACTTTAATAATGAAGTGGTCTACAAATCTATATAACTGAAATGAAAAATACATGAAGTTATTGAAATGGATGAAATGTTACATTTGTTTTTTAAAGTGTAAAACAATAGTTCATAAGATTTTGGTGTGGTCTCCTAGGTTTACCGTTCTGTATTTATTTATTTATTTTTTGTGCTTGATGAATAACGGAGAACTAATGCTCTTCTATGTATATCATATTTCCACTTGAGGGGTAGTTTTTGCAGTGATCTTATCAGAAATTTTCCCCACATCCAGACAAAGTTCCTCTTATCAATGTCCTCTTAGACTGAAGAAGCTACTTGGATGAGTAGCAAAAGAAGTCCTCTGAGATGTCACTTCCGCCAGGCTGGGATGCGCAGCTATTTCCTCACCCTGTGGAATGTAAATAAGCTGAAAAATACCTTTTCCCCCTTCTTGAAATGTGAGTAAACTTGCTTAAATTCATTATGAAAAGTTTAAGCAGACATGGAAGTGCTTTTTAAACTGTTAAAGTCTGGCTGCTTATCTGAAGAATGCACTTTCGCTTTCTCTCGGAAGAATGCCAGTGAAAAGTTAGACAGCTAATGAGCTGCTTTGTCCTCTTGTGCTACAAGCTTTGCTTTGCTTATCAGGGAAAATAGAGATAAGAGATCTACGAGTTGGACACGAGCGTTGCCAGAGAGAAAACCATCAGATTGTAGTCTTGAGCGTCTAAGACGAGTGGAGGAGGAACCCAAAGAAGCTTCTAGAGAGACTCAGGAAGCTGTTGGAAAGGAGGAGCGAGGGGCTACCTCTCTGAGCAGTCTAACTGAAGCCAGCATGGAAAAAAACATTCAGAGCTAACTACTTGTGTAAAAGACCTGGCTAAAGATATACCATGCCATGTAAAACTGGAACAGGTTCTTACTAAAACTGGAACCGGTTCTTACCAAAATAGACTTTTTAGTGAAGGAATCTCAGCAGATGGGAAAGGACCTGAAAACAGTTCAGGGAGAAACGCAGATGATGAAAGCTAGCATACAGAATAACAAGGACAGAGTAAAGCAATTGGAAGACTTTCAAGAGAAAGCAAGGAGGCAACAACAGAAGACAGACTATCTGCAAAAGATAGCCCAAGACATAACAACATGAAAATAATGAATTCTGAGCATCAAAAAAGAAAGGATCTTAAGCAGGAAGTGGTGACCTGGATTAATACTATTATGAACTCCCAACATCTGGTCGAAGAAGATATAGAGAGAATTCATTTTGTTGGGAACCCAAGAAACAAGAGATCAAGACCTATAATACTGAAATTTTTCAACTATATTAAAAAAGAGCAATTTCTCAAGGTCACTAAAGATAAACCAGAATTGTTGGTCTACAGGTTAAACCCAGTTCAATCTACCAGGATTTAAGCAATGAAACTATACAGTGGAGAAAAACAATGAAACCCATTACATCAATTCTAATCAGGAAAGATCGGAGATATAATTGGGGTCATCCTGTCTTTTAAAAAATATGGAAGGACGGAGTCCTTTTCAAAATCTCTTCTTTCAAAGAAGGTAAAGATCTGTTGATTGCATGGGGCCTATGGCAAGAAGATCAAGATGATCAAGTTGAACAAGGTGCAAGCAAGTAGGCGCGCAAGGACTGAAAATCTGAAAGAGAAGATATTTGGACTGAGAGAAATCATTGGACATTTGAAGACTCCCCCCTTTCCCCCCTTTTATTTTATACCATTTAAAAATGAGTTTCCACAGCCTTGTGTCCCTCTCCAAAGCAAGGTATATTTTCACATCACTTTGTACTGGGGCCGCATTTAGCGCTACAACACTTCCTGTAGGCAGTGATGTTTGCAGTGGGAATGACTTGGGACAAAGCTTTTGTCAGATTAGCATTGTATCACTATGCTGTCTAAAACCCAAGCCCATCCCTTGTATTGCAGTATTTGCTACATCCCATTTGTATTTGCTACTTCCCATTTCAGTATAGAAACGGGAAGTAGCAAAGTGAAGGTGCTCCTGTTGAAGGGAAGGACAATGATGAGTGATAGAAGAGGCTGTGGGAGGGAAGGTGGGGGAAATGAGATGAAACAAGAGACCAGGGATCATGTTAGTATGAGGAAACAAGATGAAATACCACTGAGTGTGAAACAAGGTCAACAAAAGGGAATTATGTAAAATGGCACATGGAGTTTCTGGAGGATGGTTTAGCAAACACCTATCTTACTTCTTCAGTTCTCTATCCATCTAGCCTTCTTTAGGGGCTAACTCTCTGAAAAACCTGGTGAAACCTTCTTCCAGCCTTAAAATTGCTTTTAGCTGATAGAATGTCTACTTCTGTGGTGTTATCTTTAACATTTAATGAGTGAGGTAATTCAGTCAAATATTATTTGTTTTTTAACCCACCCACTCCAAAAAGAAAAAAAAAGTAGTATTAAATAATTCTCTTAAATATCAAGGTCTAGAAAGGGAAAAAAGTAAAGAGCTGCATTTATCTACAAGGTGTGAAATCATGTAGGACTAAGGGAATGGTAAGTACAGGAAAAGCTGGATGCTGTTCTATACCATATAAATGAACAGAAGGCTTGGACACACTGCTGCTTTACATCAATTCCAGTCCTGATTTTCTGTATATCGGTGTGAAGTCATGTGGTATACTATAAATCAGCAGGCACATTCACTTTGACTTAAATGACTTTGATGTATTTCTGGTAATTAAAACCGTTTTGGATAGCTACATTGTAGTTTACTCCTTTTCCATTCTGTTTAAGGGATGCTCTTGGTTATTTATTTTTTTCAGTTTTCAGGCATCCTTCAAATACCTGAATTTTCTCTCTCTCTCTCTTTTAAAGTGGCATATCAATACAGTGATGCATTGCTAAAGTTAAAAAAAATGGTTGTGGTGGGTTTTTCGGTCTCTTTGGCCGTGTTCTGAAGGTTGTTCTTCCTAACGTTTCGCCAGTCTCTGTGGCTGGCATCTTCAGCGGACAGCACTGAAGATGCCGGCCACAGAGACTAGGCGAAACGTTAGGAAGAACAACCTTCAGAACACAGCCAAAGAGCCCGAAAAACCCAACACAACCATTATATCCCGGCCGTGAAAGCCTTTGCAAATACTATATATTAAAAAAATGTTTTGGACCAACAGCAGTGACTCTGCTGTCCAAAACCTGCATTAACCAGCATATTTTCAGACCACATTTTCAATGTTATGTGGTATTTCTTTGGTTTTCAAGTATCCTTTGGAATGCCTGCATTTCATTCTCTCTCTCTCTTAAAATAAATTTTGAGTAGCATATCACTACAGTGATACAGTGCTAAAGTTAAAAAAAGTATCAGTTTTTGGACAGACAGCAGTGTCCCTGCCATCTGAAACCCATGACTGCTCACAAAAGCAGTATTTAATATGACAGGGGTGTTTATGTTCATTAAGAATTGATTTAAGAATCAAGGAATTAAAAAAAAACTCCTGCTGGCCAGTTAAAAACAAAGCAAAGCAAAACAAAACAAAAAAAAAACTTGTTTTGGAGCCCTCCAAAATGGGTTTCACTTGTGTGTTCTGTAGCTGGGAATTTATGAATCCATTTAAATATCAAGAAAAACCGATTCAACTACAGTTCTTATTGCCAGTGTGCCTGGGTCAAGAATATCAGTTAGTGTGACTCAGAAAATGTCAGCCTTCTGTTTGAGCTGCATTATCTATTTTTGTCTGAAAGCAAATATTTATTTATTTATTTATTTATTTATTTATTTATTTATTTATTTATTTATTTATTTATTTATTTATTTAGTTAGTTAGTTAGTTAGTTAGTTAGTTAGTTAGTTAGTTAGTTAGTTAGTTATTGGCTCCCTTTCTCCCAATAAGGGGACTCAGGCCAGCTCACATTATTGAAAAGAACAGAATTAAAAACACAATAAGCTATATATTTAAAAAAAAAGTAAACTATAAAACAGATTAAAATACAATAGAACAGTTAAAAATCAGGTGAAATGTTACAAGCTATCTTAACTTAAAAAAACGCATTCAGGGACTCAGTCAAGAATCATGATCATTCAAAGCCTGCCTGAAAAGTCTTCAGATGTCGGCTGAAGGATAAAAGAGAGGGGTTGAATTGTTCTCACTGATGCTTTCTTCCACATAAGTGCAGAAAAATTGCAATTGAACAAGAGAATTCTGTACCTTTCAGGGCTTCTTTTCCTTTCTCGGTTTCCTTGAGCACACTTTTCATTTCTATGATTGGGTTTTAAACACAGAGATAACCTGTTGTGTCTTGCTTTTTTCCCCCAGCATGGGAGTAAGTGTGAGAGAACAGTTACATATTAATTCTCATTTGAATGCACTGTGGTAATGAAGTGATGAGCTCTGAAAACAGATTAAACATTTACCATGCCGTTGTATTTCTGACTTCTCTGGCTGTAGCAAGAGGCTGACTTGTGGCATTAAACAGGTGCTTGTATTTTTATTTTTTTTGAGATTTTCACAGATCACACATGATTGAACAAAATTATCAAGAGTAAGATTATTCCAAAGAAGTACTTTGTTATATCCATTACATCTATATTCTTCATTTTCTCCAGTGTGCTTGAAGCATCGTTCATGGGTTTGCCACATCACCCTCAAAACTTTATGAGATGAGATAGAGAAAGACTAGCTCAATGTCGCTTAGAGAGTTTCATGGTTCAGTGATAAGTCTTGGTTTAATACTCCCACCACTACACCATGCTGGCTTCTTACTGTTGAGTGTTTTCATGTTTTTTATGTGGCGGACAACTCCTTTTCCCCTTTGATCAATTTCTACTAGCTCCTCTCAACTAATGGTCAATGGGGTTATTTAAAGCAATGAGTTTGGCCCACGCACAGTGAATAAAGGCTTTGCTTTGTTTCTTGAGATGGAAGTTTTGGGTAGTGAAATTAGTAGGGCAGACTGTTTTGAGCCTCTTCATCCTTGGCAACTGTACAAAAATCTAAGAAGAAGAAGACACAGTGGTCTTACAGACCCTTTTTTGGGAACTTGGAAAGAATGGTGATGGATGTAGCAGAGTTTTGCACCAGTGAAGTTTACCACTGCCACTAAAGGAAAGTGTATGTCGTTAATGTGTGTTTCATTTGTTCACAATAGTTGTGAGCCTGGAAAGCTCAAGCACACAGTGTGAATAAGTGGCCATGGATGCGCCAATGTTTCCCCTGAATGAACATTCCATCTGCAGGGATAGAAATGGAGCTGAGTCCTTGGGAAACGGACATCTGAGAAACTGCAGTGTGCAGCTGGAATGATCAGAAACAGGAAGAATCAGGGAATGAGAGACAGACAGAGAGAGAGAGACAGACAGACAGACAGACAGAGAGAGAGAGAGAGAGAGAGAGAGAGAAAAGGATAGAAGGTTGCACTCAAATTTAGATGGCAGAGGAGATGCATATCCCTGGTGCTGTCTGGGGATCTTCTGCCTGCTGAAGGAGTGCCTGCTTGCCTTTCATAGACTCTGCTTATGAATAAAACATGCACTGCAAAGATACCATAAGACCCCAGTGCTGCAACCCAAAGGATTTAAAACCCCATAGTGTTGCCTCTTCAGCTTCTTGCTGCTTGGAACTGGGGACTACACAACACAATTAAACAATGCATTTTCTCAACTTATTAATATTCAAGGAAACTCAGAAGAAAAAAAATGGCCAAATAGCAATGCTTGACAGGTGGAACTCCTAGCCTAAAATTCTACTCTTCCAACACAGGCCACTGTTGTTCTTAAATTAGCCCTTTAGGGAGCACATTAATTCTTCAGCTGGTTATTTTGGATGCTGTGGTGTTGCTTATATGATCGTTGAGGGAGACAGAAAAGTCATGTGAACATTTGAGGAGGGATAGGCTGAGAAAGGAAAGTTCCGGCGATACAAACATTTTGTTTACTTCTGTCAACAGGCCTAGGAAAATGTACTTTTTTTGGACCATTCGTATGTTACGTGCTGTCAAGTAGCATCTGACTTACAACAACCCAAATAGAGTTTTCAAGGTAAGTGAGATATTTAAGGTGTGGTTTTTAACTTCCACCCCCTCACTATCAAGTGTGTTTTCATGGCTGAGCAAGGATTTGGACCCATGTCTTCTGAGACCTAGTCGGTCATTCTGTCTACTGCATCATGCTGGGTACCTTTTTTTTTTGGAGGGGGGGGCAAAAACTCTGCAAATCCCCTAGTTAGCTCTGTCCCAAAGAGCAACTTTGCCAATCAGTCATGAACATTATCAACTATACCACAATAATACTTACATCATTTATAGCAGTATATGTATATCTTTCCTGAGAATTTCCCACCACGATTTCAATTATCAGAAGACAATAAACGGGCAACATGTGCTACCATGATATTATGGCATAGACAGAAATATAAATTTTGTAAGGTTGTCTCTGTCATCTCCTGCTAATCTAGCTAATGAAACTTCTGGACTGACACATGCTCAATTCTGCCTTTCTTACTAGGGCTGTGCACAGTGTTTGGGCAAATGCACATCTGGGGTATTTGTACTGACTGTGGGGCTGAGTAAAGAGCCCAGGTGTTATTTCAGAACTGAGTGGTACCCCAGAGAGTTCCCTTGTATTAAATCCAGTATTTATGGTATTATAACTTGTTCAAATGGGGGGAAAAAAAGCAACAATATTAAAAACATAGACTAGGAAATTGGAAGTATCAGTGTCTCATAAGGAAGATGCCAAGCTGGTGCAAACAGAGAGGGAGACAGACCGTCTCATCTATTAATGAAGCCCAAGACTTCTCCTACTCTGGGAGAAGGGTCTCTGAGTATTATCCTGCAGCCACTCATTTGGGTTAGCTGCACTGGAAGTGAAGAATGTGTCTCTAGTATATATAATATAACTGCAGAGCTAGAAGGCACCCTGTGGAACGTTGAGTCCAACTCCTGTCAAGGAGGCACAATGGGGAACTGAACTCCCAACCTCTGGCTCCACAAAACTATGGTAACATGCTCTGAATCGAGGAGTGTCCTCTCCAGAGCATGAAGCCTGGGTAAAGTAATATGGAGGATAGGCTGTTAACCAAGCAGCAGATTCCCCCCTCTCCACGTTGCTGAAATGGTCCAATGGAAAGGCAAGAGCCAATACAACTGGTTCCAGCAACATCACAGGAGTTGGCAGAACGACACGAACTGCCTTCGGGACTCCAGCTCCGGATTTTGCCTCTAGGTTAATTCCTGAAGCCTTTTCCATCAGTGCATATAGCCACAAGGCAGTGGAGGTTTTTTAATTGGAGTTTTCCTTCTCCTAGACGGGCTGCCTTCCAAGGCTGCCAAGCCCCACCTACCTGGCCTGCTCTTTAATAGTGCGGAAGTATGATCCGAGCAGAAGACACAGCGAGAGACCTATTGCTTCAGACTTGAGTTCGCCAATTTTCTTTCTCTGCCCCCTCCCACTTTTTTTTACTCATTATAATTTATTACACTACTAGGACTTATCGTGTGTACATGGAGATAAATGCCTGCATTCTTGTACATTGGTTGAATAGTTTTAAGTTAAAATATTAGGACCTATCTTATTTTCTCCATTTAGTTTAGTTTTAATTGTTGGTATGGGAGTGCTTAAGCTACCGCTGCCAAAGGATCTCATTCTTTTTGTCTCCTCATATCAATGGGAAGAGGGAGTCTCCTGCCTAGTTATTATAGCTGTTTTATTTCCCTAGTGGATTTTCTCCCAGCAGTTCCAAAATGCACAAATCCTATATCAGCACATGTACATGAGTTGCATTAACATATCACTAAAAAGACACAGAGTGAATGTGTAACTTATTTTAGAATGAATTAGATGGGGTGAGTAGTAGCAGCCCTATTTCTTACTATATCAGCTATCTTTCTAATTACTGCATATAAAAATTATATAATACTGGTTTGGGTTCAGACCTAGTCATATCTAAGCAGATCTACTGAAATTAATTGTACTTAATTTAGTCTTAACTACCTCAAGTACTGTTTCTTCCAAAGAGTCTACTCTGGAGGAGTAATCAGCTATTATATACCCTGTTTTGAGAGGAATGTCTAACCCAGTGGTTCTTAACCTTTGTTACTCGGATGCTTTTGAACTGCAACTCCCAGAAACCCCAGTCAGGACAGCTGGTGGTGAAGGCTTCTGGGAGTTGCAGTCCAAAACTCCTGAGTAACCCAAAGTTAAGAACCAGTGGTCTAACCCATACCACTCTCTACATGTGGGGAGTAGTAAATTTGCAGTGGAGTTTTTCCTGACCCTCTGTAGGCTTTATGTGTGAGCAGCACCCCAGGAAAATTATTGCAAATATTCACTTGTACTAGTGTACACATGAGTGGGAATGTCTCCACCGCAATGGCACTGCATTCCTAGTGTGTGCAAGGGAAAAATGCTAGGCAATCCTCTCTAAGCATGGCAAGGCTACCTGTAGGAATAATGAATGAATACTTCTTAAATATAACTAAAACTGGATCCAGCTCTTTGAAGCAGGCATATTTGCATCAGCAACAAATACTGATAAATGGATTCATGATGTTCCAGCAGCAAATTTTTGTGCCATCTAAATTCTGACCCTCTGGTTGAAAGCTTCAGTTGGTGCATTCTAGTAAAGGCTTTGGTTATTATCTCCTTCATTTCCAACAGAGGCTTATATCTGAAGGAGGTTTTCTGAGTTAAAGCTGATAAGAACGCTCTAAGAAAATTTCACAGTGACTGAAAGACTGAAACCAAGAGGATGTTCTTCTATGCAAACATGCCAAGCATTTCCCACTCTTCTCTTGAGTTAAATGTATCTGTTTTCAGAACCACTGCACTGATGTATTTACGATCTGGAGGACCGGCTTAGAGCTGGTTCTTGCCTCTCTTTTATCCATACTCTCAGCTAAGGGCACTGCACATAGTACTGCCAAGGAGAGTTTAACTCATAATGGCTGAAATCCTGTTCATTCTGGTGTGACTTAAAGTTATGCCAGTGGAATCATGCTGGGCATTATGCCCAGGCAACCAATATCGCATAATTCGATTGGGCAGTCAACAGCACAATTTCCTTTCACAACCATTACACCACACACGTGCCAAAGTACTTTGTGGATAGTGCTTCTATGCTGTGATTTTCCAAACTGCTTTCCCAGCTTCACTTTGTACACATGGAGCTGTACAATAAGATTTCAGCCAATATTTGTTTTGATTGCTTTCTTACACATGTGTATATATGTTATTCCTCAGCCCCTCATTACTGTAGCCTTGAATAGTGACAGCTGTAGGCAAGGGTGATAGACAAGGTCTCATTTTATCCTTCTATCTGTTCAATCTGTATGTAGAACATCATAAGGAAAGTTAAAAGAGATTCAGATGGAGGAATGAAAACTAGTGGAAGAAACATCAAGAATTTAAGGCATGCAGCTGACACAGTCTTACTGGCAGAAAATAGCAATGACTTGAAGAGTTTGTTAGTGAAGGTGAAAGAAGATAGTGCCAAAGCAATTGAACTTTAAGATGGCCAAAATCATGACTACTGATTTTAATGTTGACAATGAAGAAATTGAAACAGAGATTTTGTATACTTTGGTTCAATCAACAATCCAAAAGGAGAGTGCAACCAAAAAATCAGAAGACTGAAGACTAGGAAGGACAGCAATGAAGGAATTAGAAAAGATCATTAAATTAAGGATATGTCACTGGAGACCAAGACCATGATCATCCACACTCTTGTATTTCTGACCACCATGTATAGGTGTAAAGGCCGAACAGTTGAAGATAGCTGACAGGAAAAAAAATTTGTTGCTAAGGTGGTGCTGGAGAGCTTTGCAGATATGCTGAACTGCCAGAAAGACAAACATGTGCACCTTTTGGGCACATCATGAGAAGACAGGATTCTTTGGAAAAGACAATAATGTTGGGAAAGATGGAAGACAGGAAGGAAGACCAAATATGAGATGGTCTGACTCCCTAAAGAAAGCCCCAGGCTTGACTTTACAAGAGTTAAGCAGGGCAATTGAAGACAGGACCTTTTGCAGATCTCTCATTCATAGGGTTGCCATAAGTTGAAGGTGACCTAATGGTACATAACAACAAGTGGCAGCTGACAGTGTTGCTAATTGCTGACTCTGCTGAAGTGTTTATTGCGATGCACAAGTGTATGAACATTCTGTGTTGTTCTTCGGCCCATAAATGCTCTGCAGTTGGTTGCATACTCTCACTTTCTCCTGTCAAGGAACAACAGACTGTAAGCACTCAGCCTAAGTTCTGAGCCAGCTGCCACCAACATTGATTTCTTCCTGGTTTTGAGGCTAGCATGATCTCAGAGCTACAAGACTAAGTCAGGGAAGATTTAGCAAGTCTGAGGGCCTGTGCCAAGCAAGGACGTATTCTGTCTGTATATAACAACCTGACTTCTGGATGAAACGTCAGATGCATGAGCACAACAGATTCTGAACCCATAAGGCACTCATCTGTCTCAAGCATTAATTCAAATACATGTTAATAAAGTGTTCGCAATTTCTGATGTAATACAGTTTATGGATCAAATTGCAGCAAAGCCGAATCAATTCAGTTCAGCCCACCAATGTTGCCACACCCAAATCAGAGTCCTTTACATTTTGGCACCCATCCACTCTGTGATATATGCACGCAGCCCCAGTAAGAGAAAAAAGTAGTTCTGCAAATAAAGGGTAGCAGCAGGCACTGGAAAAAGAAAAGGAAAGAAAAGAATAGGAGTAATGGTGAATAATGGAATAATGGTGAGAAAGTCTTTAGCACTACTTTGACCCATTCAAAGACCACACAAGAACACAGTCATCCATCCAATATTCAAAAACACATTATGTCCTAAGTGTAATGAAGCTTCAGCACAGCTACATTTTAAAAAAGCCAAGAAAATTCTAGTCTACTAAATATTCATCACAATCTCCTTGCTGTTCCTGGCCACAGCAAGTCTGATGAAGTTGGTCTGAGTTCTCCATAGAGCTCAGCGATGAAGTTTTAAAAGAAAGACATTGGCTTTCATCAGGGCGTCAGCTGCCAGTCTTCTTCGGCATTAGCACTTCCTTCTTTTGCTACAACTGTTGTCAAGTATTTTTGTTATTTTGTTCAAATTTTAGCACTTTCTAACACCCCCCTCCCCAAGCTAAAGCAAACTTCAGTGATTTGTAGGAGCATCCCAAATGAACTGAGCACAACCCAGGACTTCTGGAACTCCCCTTTATCTGCTCCAGTAACATACCAATATCCATGCTTTTTCTCGTTTAGACATCTTTTTTCCCCTGAAGTTGGGGCACACCCTAATATTGGCAGTTCGTGAAAATATGCTTGATATGAAATATACAAAAAGTAGTAACTAAACTACAAGTAGAATCAAAAATTTAGGTAATTCAGATATTTTCTTTGAATTACATGAAGAATGAGGATCTGTGCTACACAGCAGGTGAAACATGTCGTGGTTTATAAGTCAAAAGACCTGCTCAGTCTCAGGGCATCTGCTGAAGACTTGGGGAAATGCTGTGCTTCTTTAGGTCTTTGGGCAGGGAAATAAATCACAGGGAAAGGAACATCAGAGGGTGAAAAAATTGATTTATACTTGCAGTTTGGGCAGTCACTGGTCACTGTTCCTAACCAGTGACCAGGATCACTGGTTCAGCCCAAAGGGGTTTGTGTATGGGTTGAGCTTTGCAAGAGATGAAAAGTGCATGCTCAGGCACATGACCTGGGGATGAAACTACTAGTGGGCTATTAGAGAGCCTTCCATAAGCCCCACCACGTATGTGTGACTTAGAAACACTTCTGTGCCATATGTGCTGTACATAAAATGGTGCAAGATATCAGCTCTTCCCAGGAGTTCTGACAACTACTGCAGCTATGTTGCATATTTTGCTGCCTGTCTGATTATGAAAGGTTGGTTCATATTTTCTCCTGGTTTTGTGCTGCTGTATTAACATGGTTAGCATGTTTTTTTTCCTGGACTCTGGAGCTATTTACCCAGATCCCCCTTGTCCTCATTTCCTGAATCATCTGGCCCAGAAGTAGCCCATTTCCATCATTACCTTTGGTTTCTCTGTGTCATCACAAAGATTTGGCTCCAAAATCTAAAAGAATGGGATGCTGTTGTCTTGGCAACCTCATAAAAATCAATTACTTGATATTTTAGCTTTTTACTTCTTTTCTGACTTTTTTCTCCTGCTCCTCCTCCTTTCACCTTTATTCTGTTTTTTAACTTTTGCCTCCATTTTTTTTAAAGAATCTGGCCGTTCTTATAAACATTACTACAACTTTTCTTCATTGAGAATAAAACAATATGGCCTAGAAGTATAAGTTTTTCTATGTTGCATCAGAGTACTGTATGCATGAAAACATACTTCTAAAATACAAGCAATATTAGATTCCAGTTAAACCAGCATATTTCTCATTTGTTTGTTAGTATTGTTAATAAACAGTTTAGTAATATAGAAAATGGAAAGATTGCTTTGGCTTCATTTCATTTTCTTTCTACTACTCTTTTTGAAAAGGATGTTAAACAAGCTGCATGACAGCTTAGATTATCCTTAGGCTGGATATCAGATGAAAAGTTACCTCATCATTCTTAACAGCATTTTAACACTTCCAGGTATCCATATTTTGTGCATTCAATTGAACACTTCTCACATCAGTGTCTCTGCCGTGAATTTTATTTATCGTCGTAAACAAATTGTCTTGCTGTTGTTAGATGTGTTGTGTCTTTAGGCATCACTGTTCTCTCCTCCCACCCCAACACATGCACACTTAAAATAATGTGTTTTAAGCTATTTTCAGCTTTGTGGTTGATAGATTTTACAACTCCAGTGCATGACTCTGAGCAGTATCCAACAGTGAAATAAACATTGAGAACACAACTACACCATACCCAACCTGCAAATATAAAATATATTTTATATATAGAAGAACTATACAGCTAAACACTCAAGGCAGCAGAAATGGACAAGATGTAAACTAGAAAATATAACAATAAATAAGACTGAAGAACAAACAGTTATAAAGGAAGGACATCCTGAAGACTGTCTCCTTCTTTTTATATAAAAGACACTGACACTCCAAATAATGGCAATATTTTTAGCCATAGGTGGTTATTTTTATGCTGCTGAATCACAGTTCATCACTGGTTATCTTTCATCCTCTGCTTATTTCTCATTCTTGTATGGCACTCCAGGATGGTCCAGCTGACTTTTGCCCAAATGTAAGCAACACTTGGAAACATCTTATTGGTATAGTACTGGGATGAGGAAAAAGTGGACTGTCAAGAGATGGGGAAAATGAGCAGCAGAAATTTGTCCCCTAGACCCACTGAAGTTGCCACTCATCGTACACTAGAAAAAGACAAGCTATAGTGTACTGATAAAACATTGTAAAGTTCTGGAACAGAATTAACATGGATCAAGAAAGTGGTATTTGCTTCAGCTAAATAGGGAGATCAAAATCTCATGTCTGAAAGCCCACTTGGCTTGTAACATTTTTGTGATAATGAAGGTATTGCACATATCAGACATCTCTTACACCTGCATGTATCTTTCACAACTGAGATATGAGCTTATATTTATCTAGCCAAGTATCCGTGTCCAAATACAAATAGCTGAAAGGGGAAGTGCTCTGTTTAGATTAACAAACATTAATGAATGTGCTCACAGCCATTCTGTGAATAGTTTACATGCTCCAAAACAGACCACTGGCACTCCTTGTTCAAATTTAAACTCAACACAGGAAGTAAAAAATAAGATAAAATGCAAACAGTTTTCTTAAAGATGGCATATACCTCCTGGCTTTCCTTCATCTTAATGTCAGGAGAAGGGACAACAAGAAGTGGAGTAAAAATTACCTCAGAACCTTGTACAGAGCATAGGAGAAGAAAAATGGCTGTTTTCATCCTTTTTTCATGGTCAGTTGCCCTTGAGCTAAATATAGGAGATGATATCTTTTACAATCTGGTAGCACTTCTAAAAGCAGAGGAAACTCTACCCAAAGCTTCCTCTTCACCCTGCAATTTCTTGAAATTGCACCACTGCCACAAGCTCCTTTTAGCCCAGCAATGGACGCTTTTAATGGCCTCTCCTTAGCTAAGTAGGTTTCACACCATATGGTGGATGTATATCACTGTCATCGAGTGAAAAGGGAGCATTCTGTGTGTAGATACGATGCAACCTATGAAAATTCCCTTCATTCCCCACATAGTCTATTCATTTCTGTCTGCTGGCCTTTAATTAGACACCAAGGAACATGGTGTTAGGTATGCTAACAAAGACAGTGCTCAATAAGTTTTTTAAAAATTATGTTGGTATGTTAGCCACAATTACGAAAACCAAAACCAATTTTCACTACAAATGGCAGGGCGTGTCCACATGTTTAAATAATAAATAATAATAATTTCCTTCAGTTATAGTAGTAGTAGTAGTAGTATAATAGTAACAATATAAAGAATACTGAAAATATCTCTCACTGATGGCCATTATCTAAATGCTATAAAAATGATATGGAAGGCCACACTGACATGGAAGCTTCACATGACCATGCATATGGTAAGCATGGTTCTTGTGTGAACTGGAGAAGGCAACTCCATTTATTTCGTAAGGCTTGGGCCTTATAGTTGAGACACTGCATTCTACCAGCATGTTGTGACTGACTGTGGGAGATCTTTTTCAGTCTGCCTCCCAAGTCCACACATATTTAGAAAGAAGAGGAGAAACAATAGAGAGTATGTCTTAGGAATCTATAGTTTGTTGTTATGCCTAAATCAGTAAATTGTAATTGAAATGTTTCTTCCATACAAGAGTTGAAAACCATGAATTGTTCCTTGCTTTCAGTCCTGATTTGGAGGAACCCTTCATGCTGTGGTCTGGTATGTATGTTGCATCCAACTATAGCTTGATTAAAGCAGGAAGTCATCAGCTGTGTCACATGTGTGAAAGGAAGAGGAAAAGAGAGGAAGGAACATGTGAATATGAAATTTGTGTACAGTCCTTCAAATGATGGGTTGCAGTCAGTGTGTAAGGCATGAAGGAGCTATGGACTATACTTGAGGCAATGTGATTCATAAGATGAAAGGAAAACTCATCTGTTTCATGTTTGTTAAGTTTGATGTGGTATCTGGTAGTGGAGAAGGGTTTATTCAGGGAGAAGAAAGGGTAACTAACAAAAAGGCTCAAAGCCTCTGGCATTCAAATAACAAAATCCTATTATAATATATGATGTGTTGAACATATTTTATTGCATAGTCTTCTGTTAAAAAAATTGAATAACTCTTCATGTCTATACATAGACAGTATGCATGAATTGGTTAGTCTTCCTCATAAGTCTCACACTATGAGACAGAGATGGTCCATTAGGCAGGAAACACCATTATAGATGAAGCAGAAATGTCATGGTGGAAGCAAGACATAAAAATGAGCAAAATCATCCTCTCCTTCAGCAAGGAACATTTGAGAAGGTGGGTGGGTGGGAACAGAATCCCAAAATAAGCAATATAACATTATACCCTCTCTGTTCTGCATATTTCTGGGTTGGTTTTTGAATTATGTTTCTAAAAAGAATCATCAAACCTACCTTTGTAACATGCCAGAAGTCTACCTGTCATCTGTCTCAGTGACGTGCTGAGGCCAGAAATTCTTCCCACTGCACTTGCTTGAATGCTTAGGAAGCAAAATATAACTAGTATAACAATGAAGCCTTAATGATGCCTCTGTAGTTACTTCTTCTAACGAAACCAATCAATAACATGCCAATTTTCTCCTTGCAGGACAGTCATTGTTACTGACAGAACATGAAAACTGCCTGGAAATATAGCTATGATACGTGCCATTTTTAATATACTTTTCTTGTATTCAGCATGTTTTATTTGAGCATGGGTCATTGGAAATAAACCTGGGCTTTATTTTTAAGTCTGGTTCCTGAAGTATGTGCCTCTGGGAAAATTCTATTGTGGAAGAGAGGGTATCTCACAAACCTGGGTGGGCCTCACATCCCCAGATGTCAGGAGGAGGTGCTCCCTGGCTGCTATAATGAACGGCTCTCATGTGTTAATTGCAGTGAATACCCATTCTTGTTAAAGTCCCCTGAAACATTTTCAACTACAGTGGTGCCTCACTTAACGATTGCCCTGCATTACGACAAATCCGCTTTACGATGATCTTTTTCGATGGTCTAAATGGGGGAATTTCGCTTTGCGATGATCGGTTCCCTGCTTCGGGAACCGATTCTTCACAAAATGATGTTTTTTAAACAGCTGATTGGTGGCTTCAAAATGGCCACCGGCTTTCAAAATGGCCCCCCGCTGTTTTCTAGGGATGGATTCCTCGCTATACAGGCAGCAAAATGGCTGCCGTATGGAGGATCTTCGCTGGATGGTGAGTTTTTACCCCATTGGAATGCATTTTCGCTTTATGATGTTTTCGCTTAATGGCGATTTTCCTGGAATGGATTATTGTCGTTAAGCGAGGCACCACTGTACTTAGAAGTGTTTTAGAAACAGCTACAATCTATTTTACATCTGACAGGGAGCAAATTGTACTGCAAGAGTGGTCAATGTCTGGTCTTTCAGCTAGTTTTAGCCTGGGACTGCCCATCAAGCCTGAGAGACATAGCCAATAGTGAGGAAAGTTTGAAGTTGCACCCCAACATCATCTGGAGGGCCACAAGTTGCCCATCTATATTGCAATGGATAATGTGGGACTAAATTCTGAGGAAACATTCAGAGGTTTGTAACAAAAAAACCTGGTTAATATTAATTCAACTTCGGCATACACTTGTCAAACATATTTAAAGATAATATGTGCAGAACGCAGCTAGACTCTGAAGAACAAATCCCTTACAAAAATGTTTTCCCAAGCTGACAGATTGCTGATGGCAAAAATGCTAGCATTTATTTGGTTCTTGGTTTACTCTATTTTTGACCTTTTCTCCTTACATGTTTTATGAAATGTGGGCATTTACTTGGATAAAGGAAAGAGAGGAAAAGCTTGTTCAACCATTTGTCAGTTTCTGGAACCAAATCCAACGACAGAGGAAAACAAGGAGGCAAAGGAAAAGACTCATAAAAAGCAGGTCAGTGGTTAAAGTCAACATAAAGTCAACCAGCTTTATTTGTTAACATTGAAATGATGTCAGTCATATTTCTTCTCAGGGGCATGCTATTCTTTAGGAAAGCATCTAGCTGTTATGTTTAACTCTTTGTGGCAGAAAATGGCCTTAGCATAATCTGGTTATATTAAGGCAGAAAAAAGTAGAATTTGTGGTGATTTCAATGAGAAGACAGCTTTAACTTTGAGAAAACAGGATATAAAAAGTCTGAATAACATACATACATACATACATACATACATACATACATACATACATACATACATACATACATACATACATACATGCCTGCATGCATGCATGCATGCATGTTGTTATGTGCTGTCAAGTCAGAAATGATTTACAGTGACCCAAAGAGGGTTTTCAGGGCATGTGAGATATGTATAATATCAGTTCCACACCCCCAGTGAGTTTTTATGGGTGAGCAGGGATTCAAACTCAGGCCTCCCGAGTTCCAATCCATCCCTCTATCCACTACACCCCACTAGGTAAATCATATACATGCAATGTACATAAATTTAGTTCTGTGAAGATGAAGGCTCCACATATTTGAGACTAAACTCTACTGAGCACAGTTATTTCTATATCAATATGCAGTCTTACACTGACATGTCTGAGAAGAAGCTCCAGTGAACTTAAGGAGATTTACTTCTGAGAAGACATGTAGAGGCCCATAGTCTCAAACAGAAAATACATAGGAAATGGTTAGAAAAAAGTTAAGATTCTTTTCCACATGTGGGTGAGTATGTCTGTTTTTGCATCCTTTTCACCCACTATTCACACAGCTTTAAATAACTTGGTGATAGTCAAAGATACACTGCTTTCTGTACTGAAGAACATCTCATTCCATGCACAAACAACAATTGGACATGCACTCAGTTGTTTCTTCTGCACTGGTGACTGGACAATGTGCTCTGTTGCACTTGAGAACAGCAGAATAACTTAAAGGAACCAAGGCAGGCCCAGAGGTCTCTCCTCCAGCACTGTCTGTCAATTCCCAGCATTTGCTGCCCAAGGCAACTGCCTCGTTCTGTCTAGTAGCAGGAAGAGACCAGAACTCTAATCACAGAAAACTCCTGGCATGCTTGATCATCTAGTTGGCAGAACACACACAGCTGCCCAATGTACAAAGACCAGCTTTTCCTATATCACAAGAAACATTTTTAACCATTTGTGGTGGTATTCACAGTCCTGCACATAGTTCTGCACAGCAAGAGTTAATGAGATTGTGTTATGAGACAGCAGAGGCTGCTTGTCATGCTTCCCCATATTCAGGAGAGATGTGTGAATGGATCCACAGATCTGGTCTTTCACAAAAGCATATGGAGGATATCTGCATAAAGTTTGTTTATGGGTTCATCAAGTATTTCAGACAAACAATCTAAATAACATCTCTAGCACTAAGGCTTGTGCAGATAAATCTGAAAGCTGTGATCCATGCCAAATAACATTGGAGGGAATGGATGACAGTACTGTCTTCCCGAACTTAACTATCTAGACCTATTGTTAACCTCACTCCTACTAATGAGACTTGTATCCCATAGCTGGCATCAACTAGAGCAGACCAACTGACTCACTTGGAATTATATCAGCTTTGACTTACTGTTTGGCAATTGAATCAATGGCTCTGCTCTACAGTGAAAATCAATAATAGAATACTGGCCATGGGACCTGGTCCTGAAGAACTGAAACCAGGAGCCTGTTCTTTCTAGTTTGGGAAAATAATACAGTGTGCTATGCAGGGAAGTTTGGCTCACTCCATTACCTATTGTTTCTGTCCCTCTCCATCCTCTGCTGCTCACCCATATCAAATAAGCATGTGGCTGTGCGCTTTAGCCTTTCCTGGAATAAAGGATTTTATTTCAGCAAAGCATATGGTTGAATTTTGTTTTATTCATTGGAATATCAGAAAAACAAAACATGGACATGCTTATTACCTTATTTATACACGTTTTGTGTTGCTCCCCCAACCTCAGAACATGAATTGATAGCAGCAGGAAGAGAAGTACTTAGAAGAAATGTTAGTTAGGAGGTTTTTTTTCTTTACACAGCTGTTGATTCAGTGTAAAGGTCTAGCAGGTGGAATATAATCAAGTGGCAGAAGTTCATCCAGGATCCTGGAAAACAGCAGGTGTCCACCAGAAGGAGAATCAATTCAAATGTTTGCTTCTCTCCCCCCCCCCCCCACAATTTGAATTGACAACTCACAGTATAGAAAGTGAAAAGAAAATCACTAATTTTGTACTTAGCATGCTCTCTACACAGGTCATTTTGTCCTATCGAAGAAAAAGCTGCCTCCAAAGTCCTTTTTTGGGGGTCTAAACTTGTCTTCCTTTTAAAGGATAATTTAGTCTGAGAGGAGGTAGATTCCTCTTGAGACTGAACATGCTGTGGATGTATATATTCTTTACAAAAATCTAAGTTGGCAATCAGGTCTTTCAGGGGACAGCTCCCAAATTATTTAACGCACCATTACAATAACTGCTCTGATTTATTCCCTTGCAAATTAAAGACAAAAGACTATTTGAGGCAGAAAAGCAGGTTCTCAGCAGAAACAACAAACAAGATGTTGAAGTGAGACATCTTTAGACTCTGAACAACTTATACATAAACAAGTTTCAGAGTTGAGGAGACTTTGGCCTTCCACATGTTCCCTGGCAATAGCTTCCGAGATACAGTACATACCGCCTGTGATACTGGAGCTAGTAAATATCCATCTTCTTGACTAGTAGCCACTGACAACTTTTGCCTCCATGAATTTGGCTAATCCCCAAGTAAAACAGTCGAAGTTAATAATATCAGCTGTGGGTCCGATGGCAATTTTTAGAGTTTATATTTTAATTGCTTTTTAATCGTTTTTGACTTTTTATTGTATTTTAAATGTTCTATTAAAAAAAGGATCTGATTTCTGTTAAGTCCCCCTCCCCTGAAAATTCACTGCAGATTCATAAAAGATGAGTGTGGATTCCATGAGGTATTGTTTTTCCAAAGTTGAGACGGATAAGGTTGAATTCTCCTAGTAAAAGTCTGAACTATTATAAGCCAAGGTTAACTGGATCATTAGAATAAATGTATTCAATTTTTTCCCAACATTGCAGCCATAACTTTGACAGAGATGTGGATTATTTATTCTCCTTTTGTGGAACCCAGCGATTTAGTGAGGTTCACCACAGGGCATGTTTCCCAAACAATTATGGCCAGCTGGTTTCTGCATGCTCAAGAGCACAGCCTTGAGAAGTTACTCATCACTGAGCATTGTTTCCTTCTAATGCACAATCTAAACCTTGCCAATCTGTAACAAAGACATCATGCCAAAAAACCTGAGCAGAATTTGGATCTCATGAGCTGAAGGGTTTTCTCCAGGCTATTCCTCAATGTCATTTTTGTCTTTTCTTTCCCAACTTTTTTTGTTGTAACTTTTTGATTTTATTCTTTCTTTCTTATGCCTCCTTGTTCCACTTGTCACTGAGTGTAGTGTGTGCTAGGTAATTGACTTGTTTTGAATAAAAAGACAGAAAAAAACCATTAAGAATTCAGAAGATCGTTTGATGTCTTGGAAGGGTCAAGAGGTCCATTATTTTCAAATAAAATTAAGAGAGAAAAGCCAAATGGTGGCTAAGAGCACTCTGATGCATCTGCATTTTAATTGCTGATACTGGGATCATTTACACCCACTCTTTCTTTCTGTAATCAGAATCCTCATTCTCCAAATTCACCAAATGTCTTTTTCAGTCATTTTTTTGCAGACGTTGCACATATTGAGTGCTTATGTAGGTTATTTAAACTGCATTGCATGTTCTGCTTATTAACTCTTATTTGATCTTTGCTGGCTTTGAAGAGATTACCTGGAAAACCTTCCTTAAGAGGAAGAACATAATACGTAACAAAAAATAAAAATAAAACAGGCTTTCAGGATGTTCACTGTATGGTGCTATATATGTTGGATATGAAAACATGGATTTTAATACTGTACAGTGTAGGAAAATATCAGGAAAAAAATAGAAGGATTTGAAATATGCATTTGTTACAGGATACTAAGGTTTTTGTGTGCTGAGAGAGTGACCAAGCAAAATATACTAAGAACAATGAATAAAGACCAAAAATTAATAAAATAAAATGCAGAAAGTAGAATAACTTGGTCATATAAAGGAAATGGAAACTGTGGATAGTTGTAGCTGATAATTCATAGTAAAATATATGGAAAAAGACATGCAGGCAGAAGAAATTCTTCTTGGCTAAAGAACCTGGAAGACTGGTTTAGATTCAAAGCAACTTTGTGGTTCATAACCCCCCATATCAAAGCTCAAAACAGCCTTGATGATGTCTTTTCCTTTTCAGATTCCAGATTGAATATCACAAATTTCTCACTGCATACAAGGTGCAAGCCTTTATTGAAACACCTTGAGCATCACTTTGCTTCCATGAAAAATCAAAGCTCTCAGTAGATAGAATACCGATAGTTCTATCAGTATTCTATCTACTGGTGATTTCTTCCTGGTGCTTTCAGAGCAGCTTTCACTTCACTTTCTAGATGTGCAGGTTCTTCAGTATATTGTTTCTACCTTCTTGATTTTCTGGTCAAATAATGAGCTTTCCTATTAGGTCATTCAGCATTCCTAATCTAGGTTTAAATTTTCCTTTGCTTTCTTGGATCTTCTGGAAGAGATCTCTTATTTTCCCCCTTCTGTTCTCCTCTATATCCTTGCAGTGTTTTTTGTAATAGTTCTCTTTGTCTCCGTGTGACAGTTGCTGAAAAACTGCATTCAAGGTACCGACCCTATTTCTGTCACCTTTGCTTCTCACCTGTCCTTAACAATTTTAAGTGTTTCTTCTGTCATCCCTATTTTTTCCTCTCTTTTTTTAAATAAAGGAATTGTCTTTTTGCATACTTCTTCAATAATATCTCTGGTTTCAATCCACAGTACTTCTGGTTCATAGTCAATTGAGTTTAGTAATACAAATCTGTCCTTTATGTGGAACTTTAAATTAATCACGAATGCTTTCCTCCTTTAGTACATCTTCAGCTAGGGGCACTGGAAACATCTCATTCATGTTTCTCAGTATATCCGAACTCAGGGAGCTTTCATTATTTTAAGACAGGGTTGGGCAATATCAGGAGCCAAATTCCATTCTTAGAAACCACTTTAGACTAAACACCGCAATTACTGCACCAGCAAAAGCCACCAACAAGCTATCCTGCTGAAATCCAGTGGCCAACTAGAAGAGACTGCTTAGACACCTGAAATCTAGTGAGTTTAAAAAACGGACATTTCCATTCTCCTCAGCATGTTATTGGAGTTACCAGAGCCAAGAACAATGAAACTAGGTTTTTCTCATTCATGTAAATTTACCCATTTGAAGCTAGATTAAAGTACCTACAATGAACATTTGGTCACAGATATGGTATACCTTCAGGAGCCTTCACACTAGCAGCCTTCAATACATTCATAATTCTCAAAAAGTCCAAGCTCTGGTTTGTAGACTTTTTCTTTCTGCTGCACAAATACTGTATATGCATATGTACATATCTACATGCTGACTATGTTAGTTTGGATTGTAAAAAATGAGAACTCTCCTTTTAGACAAATACATTTCACCAATCTACATGAGTATTCTTTCAACTCTGCACAATTTTAATTTTGAAAAATGGAATGTGCATTCAAATTTTCTGGAAGTAGTGGTGCTCCTCAACATTTCTTAAGCATCTTAAATCATACTTTGTTCAGTTGTTCTTTGGTACATGCTTGGAATGAAATAATTTACAAGGTGAATGCTATAAAGAGCTCACGGTTTCTTTTTAGCTAGAACAATAGCCTACTGCTGCTTGTAACTTTTTAAAAAATCAAAACAGTGTCAATTACATGACACTGCTTTAAACACTCTGCGGTATCTCCTGTACAGGCTCTTAGTCAGAGACATTGAAATGCAGTTGAAGACTTGAGAGGGGTGTAGCAGCTGTCAGGATCAGAAAAAAAAATCTGTCATAATCTGAATTATTCCCTAGTGCCTAAATTGTTACGCCATTTCCTTACTTTGCCATACTATTCATTAGTACAACTTTGGAAGTTTCTGACTCTGCAGAAGCAACCTGCAGAGGAGGAGTGTGACAAAGTGTTGTTAATTGTTTTATGCAAACTGCTGTGCCAGCTGGATTTTGTTGTACCATTTCGGTTTTGAATTATATATTTGCTCTTGCACTCAAGGCCTATGGGCTAAAGATTTCTATGTATAGTCAGTCATAATGCTTCCTTTGCTACCTCTGCTGAGCTCAACTATAGTAAGGCCAGAGTATATCGCATTTGATGTAGGCTCTCTCCTATCTCTGCAAATGGTTCCCTATTGTCTCTAGATTGTTCAACATTTTGGCTTGAATGTTGTTTTCACTCTTTGCCTTGAGCCTGTTTTAAAGTTAGGCTAGCCTTTGGCAGAGTTGTGAGAAAACACCAACTGACAAATGTTGGCATGTAAAACCAATTTGCGCATGGATGATATATCTTCCTTTGGTCAAAACATTACTCAGACCAACTCAGAGTGCCATTACTTTCCCGGATTCTCCAATTTAGAAAGTTTAGAACTCATTAGGGAGAAATGAACCACGCCACTGACAGTACGTTTGTTTTGCTTTTTCTGGTACAAATGACAGACAGATTGTGTGCAAATGAACCAGCCAGCTGAGTTTTGATTAATGCTTTTGATGTAGGTACTCATTTGGGGAAAACCTATTATTATTATGATTATTAATTCAGTCCCATTTCTAAAGAGTACAAACACAATGACAGTTGGGATCACATTGGTGGATTAAAAACAGGCAGAGCTGCAGGCTGCAAGCTAGACATCAATGTATGGGGATGAAGATACTTTACAATAGGAGCTTGACAACTCGGATCTCTCTGGCAGAATCCCAGCAACTGAAGTAATTTAACAACAAATCACCAGAAGACATCATACAATTGCAGCAGCACTAAAGCGACCACTGTAATTTCAGAACTGGCTTCATGCTGGCGGGACATAGAAGTGGCAGGATGGTGAAGAGAGGCCACACAAGGGCACAGACAAAGCAAAGACCTATATGTCCTCTATTTTCTATCATACAGCCACACTTCCATGCTTGATAGCCAACCATGGACATTAAACCCTCTTTGTAGTGCAAAAAAAGGCTAAAATACAACATCAGCTCAAAAGCATAACACTTAGCACTTTGATTACTTTAAACACTGAGCACATAATATTCAGTAAGCCTAAGAATGGAGAGGGAAAAAAAAGATGTTTATCATTATCTTTCTATTGCAAAGGTTGCGAGTACAGTGACTCGCATGCCTGGGATCAGAGCTGAAGTGAGGTCTTAATAGACATCTCCATCTCCACAGCTTATGCCCAGAACATGGCACTTCTCTTTACCACAGAGGAGATTTTACTCAGGAAATGGGGGCAGGCTACCTAAAAAAGCATCTCCTTCCCTACTTACCTCCCTGGATTCTACAGCCACCATTTGAGGTCTTTCTCCATATGGTCCAGCCAAATAAGGTGTTTGGCAGGTGACTACAAAGGAGGGGTTCTTTTCAGCATAGGTATTCCCCGGGTTTGCTGTTTTGTTCTTTTTTAGTACTTGTGAGTCTGTATTCACCCAGTTGTTTTAATAATCCTTTGAACACTCCCAGATATTTACATTTTTTATTCTGCTGAGTTCTTCTTAGTTTTATATGCCACTTCTTCAGTCATCACCAAAGCTGTGCATTCCCTTGGATCAAAAAGCAAAATAACAATCCAGGAAAGAGAAAATGGTGGAAATTGGAAGTTACTGTACCTATGCTGCTTTCAGGACTGCCTTGTTTATAGTCCAACATCTTCTTTTCCTCAACTGGCTTTTCTCCATGACTACCTGCTGTCTCTCACTCTTCTGTCTCCTTATTTTGGCATCAGGTTGTTCTCCAGTCTGGGGCAAATCTACTATGAAATTAATCAGTCTTAAGTTTCATGGCCCCTAATCTTGTAGAGGCCCCAGAAGCAACTTTAGTCCATGTGTGGTGATATGTAATAGAACAACTCTAATGGTTACCAGACTTTGTTCCTGGTTGCAAAGGGCCCCCATAACAGTTCAAGTTACTGGGCCCCAAAATGTAGGTCCGCCACTGGACCCAGCCTTCCTGATCCCCTAATCCTGCTGCATTTGTTAAATGTAATTCAGTGAAAAACAACATTGGTTTCGTTTGTTGCGATGGCTTTCCATATTCACTCAAACTTCAGAATACTGGGATACCGTAGCTGTTAAGGGCCATATCCTTGACTGACACATTATTTAGGCATTATGCATATGGTATGGTATCCCCTTCATGGATTGCTGCCTTGTCCCAGTGAAAGGGCTTGAGTATTTCGGAGAAGCTATGGGCTATGCTGTG
Source organism: Pogona vitticeps (assembly GCF_051106095.1). Classification (NCBI taxonomy): domain Eukaryota; kingdom Metazoa; phylum Chordata; class Lepidosauria; order Squamata; family Agamidae; genus Pogona; species Pogona vitticeps. Next base: position 76,768,685 of record NC_135785.1, read on the forward strand.
CAGGGAAGCCCAAGATGGACCGGCCATAGTGGAGAGTTCTGACTAAACGCAATCCGCATGGAACAGGAGCTGGCAAGCCATTCCAGTATCTTTGACAAGAAAATTCCATGAACAGAAATAGAAGGCTGAAAGATATTATGCTGGAAGATCAGCCCCTCAGATCAGAAGGTTTCCCGCATGCTACTGAGGAAGAGTGGAGGACAAGTACAAGTAGTTCCAGAGCTAATGAAGTAGATGGACCAAAGCCAAAAGGATGCTCAGCTGCAGATGTGCCTGGAAGTGAAAGGAAAGTCTGATGCTGCAAAGTGAAATACTGCATAGGAACCTGGAATGTAAGATCTATGAACGTTGGGAAGCTGGGTGTGGTCAAACAGGAGATGGCAAGAATAAACATTGACATCCTGGGCATCAGTGAACTAAAATGGACAGGAATGGGTGAATTCAATTCAGACGATTATAATATCTACTATTGTGGGCAAGAATCCCATAGAAGAAATGGAGTAGCCCTCATAGTCAACATAAGAGTGGGAAAAGCTGTACTGAAATAAAATCTCAAATATGATAGAATAATGTCAATACAAATCCAAGGCAGACCTTTCAACATCACAGTAATCCAAGTTTATGCACCAACCACCAATGTTGAAGAGGCTAAAATTGACCAATTCTATGAAGATTTACAACTCCTTCTAGAACTGACACCAAAGAAATATATACTTCTCATTACAGGGGATTGGAATGGTAAAGTAGGGATTCAAGAGATAAAAGGAACAATAGGTAAGTTTGGCCTTGGAGTTGAGAACAAAGCAGGGCAAAGGCTAATAGAGTTTTGTCGAGAAAACAAGCTGGTCATCACAAACACTCTTTTCTAACAACACAAGAGGCGACTCTACACATGGAAATCACCAGATGGGCAATACTGAAATCAGATTGATTATGTTCTCTGCAGCCAAAGATGGAGAAGCTCTATACAGTCAGCAAAAACAAGACCTGGAGCTGATTGTGACTCTGATCATCAGCTTCTCATAGCAAAATTCAAACTTAAACTGAAGAGAGTAGGAAAAAACACTGGGCTACTCAGGTATAATCTAAACCAAATCCCACAGTGGAAGTGAAGAACAGATGTAAGGAACTAGATTTGATGGATAGAGTGCCTGAAGAACTAAGGATGGAGGCTCGTAACATTGTACAGGAGGCAGCAACAAAAACAATTCAAAAGAAAAGGAAATGCAAAAAAGCAAAGTGGCTGTCCAATGAGGCCTTAGAAATAGCAGAGAAGAGAAGGGAAACAAAATGCAAGGGAGATAGGGAAAGTTACAGAAAATGGAATGCAGACTTCCAAAGAATAGAAAGGAGAGACAAGAGGGCATTCTTAAATGAACAGCACAAAGAAATAGAAGAAAAGAATAGGAAGGGAAAAACCAGAGATCTGTTCAAGAAAACTGGAGATACTAAAGAAACCTTTTGTGCAAAGATGGACATGAAAAGGGACAAAAATAGTAGTAGGGACCTTACAGAAGCAGAAGACATCAAGATGAGGTGGAAAGAATACACAGAGGAATTATACCAGGAAGATCTGGATGACCCGAACAATCCAGATAGTGTGGTTGCTGACCTTGAGCCAGTGAAGTCAAGTGGGGCCTTAGAAAGCCGCTTAGACTGGTTGTTCGACTAGATAGGTGGGGTATAAATGCAATGAATATATAAATAAATAAAAATGAATAAAGAATGGCTAACAACAAGGCCAGTGGAGGTGATGGCATTCGTGTTAAACTATTAAAAATCTTAAAATTGATGCTGTTAAGGTACTACACTCAATGTGCCAGCAAGTTTGAGAAACTCAGGAGAGGATTGGAAAAGATCAGTCCACTTCCCAATCCCAAAGAAGGGCAGTGCTAAAGAATGCTCTAACTACTGTACAATTGCACTCATTTCACACACTACCAAGGTTATGCCCAAAATCCTACAAGGTAGACTTCAGCAGTATGTGGACCGAGAACTCCCAAAAGTACAAGCTGGATTTCGAAGGGGCAGAGGAACTAGAGACCAAATTGCTAACATGCACTGGATTATGGAGAAATCCAGAGAGTTCCAGAAAAACATCTACTTCTGCTTCATCGACTATGCAAAACCCTTTGACTGTGTGGACCACAGCAAACTATGGCAAGTTCTTAAAGAAATGGGGGTGCCTGACCACCTTATCTATCTCCTGATAAATCTGTATGTGTGACAGGAAGCAATAGTTAGAACTGGATATGGAACAACGGATTGGTTCAAAACTGGGAAAGGAGTACGACAAGGCTGTATATTGTCTCCCTGCTTATTTAACTTATATGCAGAATATATCATGTGAAAAGCTGGATCCCAAGCCAGAATTAAGATTGCCTGAGGAAATATCAATAACCTCAGGTATGCAGATAATATCACTCTGATGGCAGAAAGTGAATTAAAGAACCTCTTAATGAGGGTGAAAGAAGAGAGCGCAAAACTGGTCTCAAGCTCATAATCAAAAACAAAAAAATTAAAACAAAAAACCTTAGATCATGGCCGCTGGTCCCATCACCTCCTGACAAATAGAAGGGGAAGATATGGAGGCAATGACAGGTTTTACCTTCTTTGGCTCCATGATCACTGCAGACGGTGACAGCAGCCACAAAATTAAAATACACCTGCTTCTTTGGAGGAAAGTGATGATAAACCTAGACAGCATCTTAAAAAGCAGAGAAATCACCTTGCTGACAAAGATCCGCATAGTTAAAGCTATGTTTTTTCCAGTAGCGATGTATGGAAGTGAGAGCTGGACCATAAAGAAGGCTGATCGCCAAAAAAATGATGCTTTTGAATTGTGATTCTGGAGGAGACTCTTGAGAGTCCCCTGGACTGCAAAGAGAACAAACCTATCAATTCTGAAGGAAATCAACCCTGAGTGCTCACTGGAAGGACAGATCCTGAAGCTGAGGCTCCAATACTTTGGCCATCTCATGAGAAGAGAAGACTCCCTGGAAAAGACGCTGATGTTAGGAAAGTGTGAGGGCAAGAGGAGAAGGGGACGACAGAGGATAAGATGTTCGGACAGTGTCATCGAAGCTTCCAACATGAATTTGACCAAACTCCAGGAGGCAGTGGAGGACAGGAGGGCCTGGCATGCTCTGGTCCATGGGGTCAGGAAGAGTCTGACATGACTTAACGACTAAACAACAAATGGTACCCATGTGCATTCCATCATTGTTGCTACCTTGGAGCACAGCTTTGAAAAGGAACCCAGACACCAATTCTCACAATGTTGCAGCTAGCATAGTCAGGTTTTTTGCGTGTGTTTTTCATTTTTTCATTTTTAGAAAAGGAACATTTGAAAATTCTGCCTTGGAGCGACATGGCTGTCAGAGCCAGAGTAGTGAACTAAAATATATTCATTTGTTCACTGAAATAGACACATGGCATCGACAGGGGAATCCAGATGTCTGCCTTTCATTACCTTGCATATGGCTATTGCCTGCAATCAGTCAGCTCCTCATTATCACGATCACTATGGCCACAAAGTGTTTCATGATTCTGCACCAGGGAATCTTGGCCAGAAAGAGTACTTGGGTTTCATCACTCCCCAAATACTTTGAGTGTGATAATATATATTGCTGGTTTCTCCTCAAATTAAGCCAGGACACACTGTTGCAAAACATGTGCATTGCAGAGAGCAGGCATTTATCCCTTTGTACAAGAGAAGAAGAGATAGAGTGATAAATACCTTATCTGGTCTTTATCACTCTAGAAAACAGCATTCACTAAGAATGATGTGCAAGAGATCTTGAAGGTCATTTGCTTCAGCTTTCTACAATGGTCAGGGCAGAAGACCCAGGTGTTGCTACTTATAGAATCCTAAACCAAATTAAAATCCATATAGTTCACATTTACCTCCATTCAACAATGTAGATAAAAGCATTTCCAGAATGATGGGAGATCAAGCATTACTTGTTTTTTTTCTCCCCAGCAGCACTTCAGAGACAGACATATGGGGAGCCAGAAACTGCCATAGCACTTAGAAGAGCTGAACCTGAATGCCTGAAATCTCTCCCAATTTGAAGTCTTTCAACTGCAAACAGTGATTTATGAAACAATGTTCAAAATCCTATTAGATTATTGGTTTCCAGCCTTGGGTCCCCAGATGTTCTTGGACTAAAACACCCAAGAATCTTCACCACTAGCTCTGCTGGCCAGGATTTCAGAGAGTTGTAGTCCACGAACATTTGGGAAGTCAAGGTTAGGAACACTGTATTAGATGCATTCATTGGCATGATACAGTTGGCACAAATTTCTTCGGTGAATTGCTGAAAGTTAAGAAATTAGTGTAGGCATTGGCTGTTGTGAGCTAAGCTATGCAATTTGGCAAAGAGATATTTTTCCAGTTGCATAACATTGGTGAGCATAAGTAATAAGATTTTGGCTATGTAGTTTGGCCAAAGGCTGACTAGACAAAGGATGAATCCTCATTGGGAAGCAGTGCACTCTTAAAGGGTAAACATCTGCTTATTCCATCACAGGCTTGCTTAAATCTGCATTTTGTAAATTAGCATGCTTTGTTTTGTAATTGGTCAATTGAGAGATAGCAGGAATTTTTATCATGTCTGATGTCTCAGGCAGGTAGTACTGAATAGATTTCCGTAGCCTACAGAGATAGCATAGTAAGAGTTGGAAATATGCAACTGGATTCTAACTCTGACAAACTGCTAAATACTAGCTGCTAAATTAAAAAATATATAGAACACATAATGATAATTGACATCAGAAGCATGGTCTGATTTTAAAAACTCCAAGAATTGTGTACAACTCCTTTTGTTTTTCACTTGAAATTATATCTTATGTTTTGGTTTATAAGTTCACCATAAACTTTCATTATCATATGAAAAATTAAAAAGATTCTGTAATATCTTAAAGCTCTATAAATAAGTGCTTTTTAAAAACAGTGACAAAATGCAGATTTTATGGCTTCCAAATCCAGCTTTTTGTCTTCCCCATACCCATTTTGCTTCACTGATGAACTCCAAATATTCTACACTATTCTGTGGGTTGACCTAGTAATGGTATTATCCTAATAAAGACTTTGAAATTTTTCATATAGTCAACACAACTACCATTGCTCTTTGTGTGAAAAGATAATTCAGAATTAGAGATGGGCACAACCTGAACTACAAACGGAAAGAAACACAAAGCAAATCAGTCATCCAGGTGAATTTATCTGGAAGTTGGGTCATAGCAACTGGCAGACTACAGGAACCACTTGCACTTCAGCCTGAGATGCAGACAACAGAACCTCACCCTGACAACCCTACGCCTACATTCTACTGTAAAGCAAAAAGTAAAGCGTACTGCTTATATACTGCCCCATAGCGCTTCAAGCACTCTCTGGGTGGTTTACAAGTTAATTATGCAGGCTACACATTCCCCCCACCCCTGTGAGCTGGGTACTCATTTTACTGACCTCGGAAGGACAGAAGGTCGAGTCAACCTTGAGCCTGATACCTGGGACTGAACCCTGGGTAGTGAGCACAGTTTTGGCTGCAGTACAGCAGTTTACAGAGCCATGAGGCTCTGTAAGAAGCCAACAGGGGAACAAGATCCTTGAGAAGGCACAAACAGCTGCTTAATGAAACGACCAGACAGGTCCACTTCACCATAGACACTTAAAAACACTGAGAAGACTGCCTTCACCAAGAACTACTTTCCACACTACCCAAACCAGTCCTAGATTTTATCTGCAAAGTACACCTGGTCCAGCCCTTCAAAGGCAAAGAGAGGCAAACCAGGACATTTGTTACCCTATCTTCTGAAAACAGTCAGCAGGAGAACTCAACAGGAAGGACAACAAGGGTACCACAGTGGAGGACATAAAGGACAAATGAGTGAAAAATCTCTCAGACAGGGGACTCACTTGGTCAGAGAGGGAAGTCTTAGCCAAAAGCCTAAATTTTGTCATCACACCCAAACAAATTCCAATTGTGGACTTCATCACAGTCACAGAATTGGCTATCTGGAATAACAATCTATTAGTGACAGAAGCTGAACAACTCCGGATGAAAGTTTCTGCAACACTTTCCAGTGCTCAACCGCCACCATCCAACCACACCAAAGAGGAAAGAAATGCTCTGACATCTCTCAGCAGGAATGACTCTCATCACTCATTGCAACACACACTAGGGGGTCATCAGGATGCTAAACCACAGAGCAAGAAACATCTCCACCTCCACAGAAGTCAAGAAAAAGGAAGATGGACATCTGAGGACAGCCCTTAAGGTCTGTGGATATCCAAAACGGGCCTTTAACAAGGCAATGTCCTGACTCATGAGGACTATGGAACAGTCTGAGAACCAGAGCTGATGGAAGAACCTGGTCATTCCTTACATGGCGGGTGTGTCTGAAAAGCTCAAAAGGACTTTTTGGTAAACATCACATACTGTACCCGTGCACTTCAAACCCACAAACACACCAAGGCAAAGACTCATCCACCCAAAAGATCGGAAACCAAAACACAACAGGAGCAATATAGTATATGCGGCCCAATGCAAAGAGGAGTAATTGGAGTTCTACATTGGAGAAACCAAACAGCCACTAAACAGGAGAATGGCCCAGCACAGGCGGGACAATGGCTCAGGACCACAATCAGCAGCATTCCTTCATTTGAAGGACAAAGGACACTCATTTGATGACCAAGATGATAGGTGGTTTGAGAGAGGGGACAGAGAGGCCATACATGTGCATACAGAAAATTCCTCACTCAACAGGGGTGGAGGCCATAAATGTCTCCTATTTATCATGCTGCCCTTTCATCCATCCCCAGAAAGATTGGGACCACACACACCAGAAAGACCACGATGACTGTTAACAGACTAGGGGAAAGTGAAACCAATGTGGAGATCAGGGATATCCTACCAACTCTCCTTAGACTGAAGAAGCTACAGTACTTGGATGAGTAGCAAAATGTTTCAACCTAACACGAAAGAAGCCCAGTTGCCATGACTCAACTTCCAGACAAAGTGTCAAATGTTTTTCTGCTCAGCACTTCGTTTTGCTTTGGCAAAATGGATGCTGCTTCTGCCCCCTTCCCCCTCCCTACCTGGTCCTGCCACCTCTTCCTCCTCAGCTCATAGGTGTGCATATGCGCAGAGGCAGCTGGTCTGGCTGCCAGAAGGGAAGCCAGGCCACTGTCTCTAAAGATGGCAGCAGCTGAGGATGAAGAGGAGGAAGCTGTAGAACCAGGTAAGAAGGTAATGGGGGGCAGGGGGAAGTGGGTGGATGGGCAGCAGAGGGTCTGGAGGCACTAGGTTTCCCTCCCCCGGGCACAAACTGGTAAAATACAAACCATGAACCTGTTTCATTTTCCAGGTTTCAGGGTGGTTCATGGTTCATGGGTAGCCACAAACCGCCCTTATTCTTCATTTTTCCTGTTCATGCCCATCTCTATTCAGAAACATTTCTATCAGGGAGGGTCAAACTCTAGTGCAATCTTATACTCCTTGGGAGGCATCTGTTGGATTAATTCCCACCTTTATGAGTTAGTACAAAACTACGCAAGACTGTGTATCCAAGTTATAATTTTGTTACCTGGAAGTATGAAGCTCACATGTAATTTCTGTCTGTCTCCTCCTCCTCTTAATAGTTTCTTTTCTCCGAAGTAGCACAGAAGTATTTCAGTGTCCACTCACTTGTACTGTTTCATTAAAGAAAGCCTGAAGCAACAAAGCTGAGATGCTTGCCTAGATTCTTTAATTAAGGCATGCTTCAAATATGTTGCCTGGTCTGCTGTACAGACAGCAAGCATGTTATTTAAAATTTAATTTGATAGACCTGCCAAACTATACAATAACAATTCAGGCACCAGATTGCTTGCTGGGTAAAATATAAGCACTTTTCTGTTTTTCTTGTATCTCCCTTCTTGTAGCTGCTTTTAAAATATAAAGACCTAATATACTACAAGAAAACTTGATTTGACATGGACTACTTGAGCTATAATTATGGATGCCTTTATGTATACTTGTTAATGAAGAAATGGGAGAGCTCTTGTAAAAATAGATTACACAGTTGTTTGTCCCCTCACTTCCTTCAGAGCAAGCTGTTACTTATAATTGCTTTGATTTAATCAACTTCAGGTGAAGCTTTTTCTTTCTTTCTTTCTTTCAATCAATCAGTCAAGTTTATTTTAAACACATGTTAAATGTGTGTATCACATAGAATCTACACAGGAAATTCCATTGCCAGAAGAAAATGAACACACGAAGACCAGGATTTGGGATACATGGACTCCCATCATCCTCAGCCATTTATTTATTTATTCAATTCAATTGATGGATATACCTTATAGGAGTTGGGAAGCATCCAGAAGATGACAAATCCTGCATATTTTGTCTGGACAACTGCATAAGTATTGCTGCAAAAGTATATTGAAATGCCTTTGTGCATGTGTTATGGTAAAAGGAAGCTATGAAGTATATTTTACTACTACTATTACTACTGCTATTATGGCTACTGCTGCTGCTGCTGCTACTACTACTACTGTTATTTTTATTATGAAATCTTGGGTCAGTAAGTAGCTATAAGTTATAGACATCACTACGTTGACATACTGTTTGTGTTTTGGAAAACAAAAAAACAGGTACAAAGATTTTTCAATGCACTCCTGTATTTCATTAAAAATCAGCTTCTACACAAAGAGCTTTGATCACCTCAAATTGCCATGTTCTGTACTGTTGCTATCAGTATTTTTTTACAACTTTTGTAAGACATTTCCTTAATCTCAGTTTATCAGCGGGTTTTTTTGTCCATGTCATTCCATTTATTTGTAAACCACTTAAAACGAAGGTTTAGTATTAGTACCTGTTTGTACAAGGGGCAGGGTTCAGGCAGCAAGAGATTAACCCCACGGGAAGCTTTCAATTCATACAGCACCACAACTCAACAACCATAACAGCAAACATTCAGCTGAGAACCTCATTTACTAGATGTCTTCCAGACTGGAAAAAAAATTACATTTTAAAAGAGATACTGATTCCTTAAAGAGAAGAGAAGTGGATTTTAAAGGTGAAAGTTGGACACAGATCCCCACAAATTCTGCATTTGTTTGCCACCAACCAGCACAATGGACTACAATTTCCATGTGTAAGAATCCTATATTTAACCAACACATTTGCCGAATGATATTCACAGATAGGATATCAGTGTTCCCTATAGGTATAAAACTGGAGTAAAGCTCTGCTTATTTTTGTGATTACCTATGTAAATATAATAGATGTGAACATCTTGCAGCATTTGTGGGTGACAGGTGTTCCTGATAGTTTCTTATTCCAAGGTATGACAATTTAATTAAAATTGATGTTTGCTTAATAATAACCAGGTTACAGCTACATCATGGAAAATAATATCATGAGAAAATGCTATATTCATTATTTGGAGGTGGGATATAAAATCAAAAGATCATTTCCAGTGGAAATGGGAGCATATCTAGAAATTTCTGGCAAAAGGTCTCCAAGGAGATCTCAGAGATAGTTCTTCAGCCAGGGAGCTCCACTCTAGTGCTGGTTTAGCTATCAGTCTTTCTGGACTCCCTTGTCTGTTTTCTGCACAAGGATTAGGTTGCATTTACCTTTTACCCCCTAAAAAATTTATATACGCCCAAACTACCCCCTTGATTTGAAAGGAAGGATCTCGGTCACGTGTGGCCACTCGAGTGCTGCTGCTGCTGCGCTGCCTGCAGCTGGGCCTCTTCCTCCTCCTCCTCCGCCGCCACCGCCTGGCGGGGCTGCAGTCAGTCCTTCGCCCTACCGGGGTGGCTCACTTTCTCCGCTGGCAGGTGGCTCCTGGGTGGCCATCAAAGGGCAGCAGGTGGCTTGCCCGTCGGGGCCACATCGGGCTCCCGTGAGCCTTGCCGTCAAAGCACTGCGTCAGCTGGCACACAGAGGGCAAGAGACTCCACCAGGCTCGGCCGGCATGGAAGTCCCACCAAAGGAAACCACGTGGCTGGGCCACTGCCACCCGATGGGCTCCTCCAGGAATGGGGACAAGGTGTGGGGTGGCATTGGCGTCCCAGCACCAGGAGGCTGAGCCTGACCTGGGCCACCGTCATGCCCGCACCTGCCCCCTCCACCGTGATTCACCTATTGAGGCACTGGAAGGAGAGGCTCCCCCTGGCCGGGGCAATCTGGCTATTCGCCCCGGCCTTGCCCTCCACCATGGCTGGCCCTGCTGCTGCCGCCTCAGCTGCTGTATGCCACCGACCAGGGCCTGTCGCCGGCCGTTATACACCGTGGCTCAGTTGCAGCCAGGCTGGGGAAGGGGATGGGAAGGGGGAAATGGGGCAGCTGGAGACCCCCCTCCGGGCAGAGTAGTAGTAGTAGTAGTAGTAGTAGTAGTAGTAGTAGTAGTAGTAGTAGTAGTAGTAGTAGTAGTAGTAGTAGTAGTAGTAGTAGTAGTAGTAGTAGTAGTAGTGTACGGGGTTAGGGTCACATCCTCATTACCCCCAGGATTTTCATTTTTATCCCATTTGGGGTAATTAACCCCTGTTCCCTGACCACTGATTTAGAGCCAGTCCACACACAACCAGTTACAGGAAGTATCTTTTTCCAAGTTCTGAGTTGCAGTCAGTTTTTACAGTGTGTCAGGTCTTAGAAATACCTGTAAGAATTGTTGATCAAGTTTGTAAAGAAAGTTTGTAGAAAGAGTTGTTGAAAGACTAGGAACAAGCTAACAGTTAAACTCCAAGCAGCTGTGGAAACGAAATGCTGGAGAAGAAGGCTATAGAAGCTAATCTCCAATTGGCCGCAAGGGGAAATAAAACTGACAGCCTCAGCACACTTGGTTTGTGGGTCGAATGGAGAGAGGAAGGAGAAACTCTGTTGGGTTGATTTACAGAGCAGAAATTACTATGGATGCTGATTTATTGAATGGTAAATGGACTGACTTTGATTGCTTTTATGTGTATAACCAAGGATTGATGAAAAGGACTATTCTGTATGTATTAATGCTGCTACAAAATTGATTCAATATATTTACTTTACTACTCTCAGTACTGTCTGTTTTGTTTGCTGACACCCTGAAGTGGATTAATCTCTGCTTGAGTGCCCCTATTCTGCAAAGCACCCTGTCACAGTGCATGAGGATCTATGGAAAAGTATGCAAGCTAGTGCTGTTGGGACATTTAGAAATGCATAGAACTGACTTTCAAATTTGTTTGTTTTACAGACACTGTGTTTATGAACAAACTTCCTGGAGCTTTGAGTGTCAGTTTGGATTCTGGAAAGACCATGCAGAGTCTACAGATTAGGCAAGAACTAAAAAGTAGGGAAAGAAGGAACACAACTGTGACAAACCCAGACCTACTGGGATCTGCCACACGTTAACTAAGCTGCCACCAACCATTCCCTATAAGAAGTCACACAGACCAGGGATGGATTTTTAACCAATAAAAGAATAAGGTTTATTTAAAACACACAGGGAAAATAAAATGATTAGGTGAATAAGATATCGTAACGTGGCTTAGTCTCACTCATACATACACACAGTTTGGTTCACACAGAACCCTTAACTTGAAGCACAGACCCTGAACCTATCAGTTCTGGCTAACCATTCAGACACCTGAACCTATCAGGTTGGTACTGACACACAGTAGTACCCTGTCTGACACACAGACTCCCACACCAGCTTCTTCTTCCCAGCTGCTGCTTCGTCACATCCCAGCGTCTCCACTTCTCCACACACGCATCCCATATATATACAGTACAGCCCCTCCTCCTGATGTCCCGCCTTCCACTCCCCATAGGATGGAACTTTCCCTCCAAACCCATGACAGACAGGTAACATCAGTGCTGTATGTAACACCTCCCCTCTTTATAAGTTGTTTTGTAGGGGGAAAGCTAAGGTGCTTTTTCCCAAAAAACAACCTGGATAAAACACACAACAACAGTTATACATACCATATCATACTTACTTATACTTACATTCTAAGTTAACCATAGCAATTAGGCATTTAAACATTTACCATATACATTACATCAATTTACCTTTATTCATACAAACCAAGTTCAAAAAACAGGTACATTTAACTTTTTGTCATCAATATATATACATAGTCCATGTTTCTTTCGCCGTCTTCATTCTTCAGGTCTTCTTGACAAGGCGTCAGCAACACAGTTCACTGACCCTCTGACCACCTTCACTTCAAAGTCATAGTCCTGTAGGTTTAAAGCCCACCTCATAAGTTTGCTATTGTGGGTTTTCATTGTCTTTAACCATTGCAGTGGTGAATGGTCAGTGCACAGAACAAAATGTCTTCCCCAGATGTAAGGCTTGGCCTTCTGGATCGCGTAGACTATGGCCAAACACTCCTTCTCCACGGTTGCCAAATGTCTCTCACCTTTTTGAAGTTTCCTACTCAGGTAGGACACTGGATGCTGGTCACCATTCTCATCCTCCTGGCACAGAACTGCTCCTACCCCGCTGTTAGACGCATCGGTGTAGATGATGAACTCCCTGTCGAAGTCTGGAGCACGCAGCACTGGATAGTTGATGAGCGCCTGCTTCAACCTCTGGAACGCCTCCTCACAGTCGCTGGTCCACGGGATGCGGTCATCAGCCTTCTTCCTCGTCAGATCGGTCAGCGGAGCCGCAATCTCGCTAAACCTCGGGATGAACTTTCTGTAGTAGCCCACCAACCCAAGAAATGATTTGACTTTTTTCTTGGTGTTGGGTCTGGGCCAATCACGAACAGCTTCTATTTTGGCCTCCAGGGGTTTTATCACTCCTCCCCCTACCATGTGACCCAAATATTTTGTTTCTGAGATACCCAGCTGCAGTTTGTTCCCTCTGCAAGGCCTAGGCCAAAGCACTTCCTCCCCTGGGTTTAAGTGCCTCTCCCTGGCGTTCTGGTCATCCCAAGCTTTCTTTCTGACCTTTTGAGCTTGCAGGGTCTCTGCTGCCAGCTCTAGGTTTCTCTTTAGGTCATTCCTTAAGATGTCTATGTATGTCACAACGTCTTGTGGGTCATCCTGGGTGATCTGCTCCCAATCTTGTCTGATCAAATCAAGGGGCCCTTTCACCCTTCTCCCAAATAAAAGTTCAAATGGACTGAACCCGGTACTGGCTTGTGGCACCGATCGATAAGCAAACAAAAGGGATTTCAGCTTCTGGTCCCAATTGTTTGGATTCTCTGCCAAGTAAGCCCTAATCATGCGCATTAGAGTCCCATTGAACTTCTCAGTTAACCCATTACTCTCAGGATGATAGGCAGTGGTTTCCTTGTGCTTAATTCCACAGATTTGCCATAAGCGTTTCATGAGCTTTGATGTGAACGATGCGCCCAAATCTGTGATTATTTCTGAGGCAAATCCCATCCTGGACATATACCCCACCAAGGCATCTGCCACTGTGTTAGTTTCAATGTTAGTCAAGGGTATGGCTTCAGGGTACCTCGTGGCATGGTCCACAATGGTGAGAATGAACCTGTTCCCCCTCTTTGTGGCCTTGGGCAAAGATCCCACAATATCCACCCCTATGCATTTGAACGGAGTGTCAATCACAGGCAAAGGGCACAACTTTGCTTTGGTCCTGTCGCGGTTATTCCCCTGCCTTTGACACACATCACATTGTTTACAGAACTCCCTGATCTGCTTCCCTATGTCAGGCCAGTAAAAATTCTGTGTGATTCTCTGCTGTGTTTTGTTCACCCCTAAGTGTGTAGCAAACATGTCAGAGTGCCCCCTTTGTAAGATCATGGGGCGATACTTTTCAGGTACCACCAGCTGACTTCTGATCCCATCTCCCCCTTTTGAGACATTCCTCAGGGTCTCTCTATACAAAATCCCCTTTTTCTCCAGAAATCTCACTGGGGTTTCAGGTGTTAGCTGGGCGTCAGTCACCTGTTCAAAACACTTTTGGAGAGTGGCGTCTGCCTTTTGCTCCTGTCCAAATCTGCTGTCTGTGGTTAAGGTTTCCACCACAGCTTCTGAACTCCCCCCACCTGCTTCCATCTCTGGCTCATCATTACCCCCCTGAACTGTCCCCGTGGTGGCTTGTGAACGTGTAATCACTAGCACCCATTTCACATGTTCAGCCAGGTCATTTCCCACGAGCACGGCTGCTGGCAGAGTCGATGAAATTGCTAGCCGCCAAACTCCCCTCCAGCCTTGAAAGTTGACAGGTACCTCCGCTACTGGCAGAGAGATCACCTGCCCCTCAATCCCTGCCACCTTCATGCTCTCATTTGGGATTAGATATTCCCTAGGAATAATATCTGGATGGCACAGGGTCACCTGAGAACAAGTGTCCCGCAGCCCCCGATACTGACGGTCAAGTATTCCTACGTCCACCCCTGCTGTCTCAAACAACTGAGAATCTGTTCTCACCAGCAGGCAGCGCCTGACCTCTACAAGAGGACCATTTTCCTCAGCCTGATCAGCAGATGTAGCTGTTCCAGATTGAGTAGCCATGGCAACAGGCTCCCTCAGTGACAATGCGCCTTGCTCTTTCTGGACACAGAACACAGCTTTTGGCTTGGTCCCACTCGAATCCTGAGGCACAATTCCTTTTAGCTGCTTTAATTTCTCACACTCTGAGATTAGATGGCCCTTTCCCTGACAGAAATAACATTTTCTGGTGTATTTTGATTCTCTCTCATCTTGTTTTGGTTTTCCCTCCAAAATCTGAGGTCTTGGTTTCATGTCTGAGGGCTTCCCTTCACCATGGGCCCCTCCCCCTTGCTGGCTTTTCCCTGGTCCCTGAGAGTACTTGCTGTAGGTTTCTTTAGGTTTCCCCATCGCTTTCCCCTCACCCAAGGGCTTTCTTATTTGGGAAATAAAATCTACGATCTCGGCTGCTTCTGCCACAGATTTTGGTTTCCTTTCCCTCACCTGGAATTTCAGTTCCCCATGCAGGACTGAATAGAACTGTTCCAGCGCTATCAAATCTTTAAGCTGCTGAAAGGTCTCTGTCCCCTCCTGAGATAGCCATTTCTCTAGCAGCCTCACCAATTGAGCCCCCACTTGGGTAAAAGTCTGCTCTGGTTTCTTTGTGAGGGACCTGAATCTTTGCCTCAGCTGTTCCGCATTTATCCCATGTCTTGCAAACACCAGTTTTTTAAACTCTGCAAAATCTTTCATCAGTTCCTCAGGCATCTCGGCATAGACTTCAGCCAGGCTACCACTGATTAAAGATCGCATGATGGTCATCTTCTCAGTTTCCCTTACTGAGAAGTCCACAAACGCTCTTTCCACTAAGGAAAAGAACACCTCAGGACAATCTCCCTTGTGGTACACAGGGAATTTCTTCAGGTCAGCTTTAGACAATTGGCCTCCCTCAGAATCCCTATTGTTATTATTGTTCTGGTTCATCATTTCCAATTTTCTTAATTCAAACGCCATCCTTTCTTTTTCCAGAGCAATTCTCTCTCTCTCTAACCTTTCCTCCTTTTCCATTCTCTCTCTCTCTAGTTCGAAATGTCTCTGTTTCTCTCTTTCCCTTTCCTCCATTTCCCTCACCCTCAGTTCATGCTGTTGGGCTAGGAGTATCTTTCTGAGTTCTGGGTTCTGCTCTCCTGTGCTGTCACCCTGCACTGAGCCAAATTCATCCTCAGAACCTTGGTCAACCTGGGGGTCTTTCACTTCACCCATTTCTGCCATCTGGCTTCGAGTCAAGGGCATAATCCCCCCTCAGAACAGGCTGCTTTAAAAAGTCAAGCCTCAAAATAAAACGACCACTTTTTTTTTCTCTTTTGCCTCAGAACCAGCTTTCCCTATAGATTGCTGCTGTCCTTCAGCACTACTTGCAACAGTTGCAAGCTAGAGTCTACCCCCCTCTGCTGGGCCTCTCAGCAGGCAGGCTAAATCACTGTTACTATACAGTTTTGCCTCAGCTTTTTTCCCGCCAAAACCAGGCTGCCTCAGAGCTCCCTAATCTAGCCCCCAATCTGAGGTTACACGTTCTTCTACTAGTGCACCCCCCCGTGAGGCACACCTAGAAGATTACCTACGCGCTCTCAGATTGTCCCTGACTAGACCCCCCTTGCTCTGGGCACACTTGCCAAGGCTTTGCTGGACCACTGGACAACTGGACCAGTCGTATCCCACACGCTGGACACCAATCAATGTGACAAACCCAGACCTACTGGGATCTGCCACACGTTAACTAAGCTGCCACCAACCATTCCCTATAAGAAGTCACACAGACCAGGGATGGATTTTTAACCAATAAAAGAATAAGGTTTATTTAAAACACACAGGGAAAATAAAATGATTAGGTGAATAAGATATCGTAACGTGGCTTAGTCTCACTCATACATACACACAGTTTGGTTCACACAGAACCCTTAACTTGAAGCACAGACCCTGAACCTATCAGTTCTGGCTAACCATTCAGACACCTGAACCTATCAGGTTGGTACTGACACACAGTAGTACCCTGTCTGACACACAGACTCCCACACCAGCTTCTTCTTCCCAGCTGCTGCTTCGTCACATCCCAGCGTCTCCACTTCTCCACACACGCATCCCATATATATACAGTACAGCCCCTCCTCCTGATGTCCCGCCTTCCACTCCCCATAGGATGGAACTTTCCCTCCAAACCCATGACAGACAGGTAACATCAGTGCTGTATGTAACAACAACTTCTACTGCCAACTGTAAACAACCATGTCTAAAATTCGAAGTATATGAAAGTTCGTATTTTGATCTCAGTGGCTATTCCATGTAATCGCCTGTTTGTCATTCTGTTGCAAACTAGTAAAATACAATTAAAAAAAAGAGAGACTCCCATTGCATTCTGAAATATGAGGTATACACATACCTAATTTCCCTGAATTCCAGGGCAGCGCTTCACTGTTTAGGTTTCTTTTGGAGCTTGAATAAAGGATCTGCTGAGTGAAGCTGATGGCTCCTAAACATCTTCTGGAGGCTAAGTTCTTTTATGCTCTTGCTTTCAAGGAAAAACACAGTACTAGGAGATGTAACACATTTCTACCATATTTCTGCTTATTTCCAAAACTTAGGTAGTGGCACATTTTAGCATTTTCAGCTTCAGAAAAGTTTATTGTTCCAACATCAGTTTCCTACAGAGAGATGCCTCTCTGTTCCCCCATGCTTTTAGTTTATAGAGCTCAAAACTCTATCTTCTTTTCCTGGCTCTCATTCATGTTTCTCTCTGAAAAAAAATCTTTGTGTTTTACTAATGCACACATACTGGCCTCCTCTCCAAATTTGGAGGGCAGTGGGGAGGAAAGCATTATTCCCAACAAAAGGTTTATCTGTCCTTTCATTGCATTCCAAAGTGCCTTCTTTATTAAAAAGCCATCTATTGACAATAGCCTACGGTTTAGAAGCATCACCTTGCTATCTCGAAATATTAACTTTCTTTTGTCAAGGTCCTAAGATGGAGCAAAATATCACCATAAACAAACCTACCATCACAGTCCTATTCTCAGCAATCTGTAAGCAAGCCCAAACAATATGAATACAAAACATGCACTGCTAATTCTTGAGGAAGATCCAACAATAAATAATTATCTGATAAAGAAATCTGACCCATTAGACACTGTGTGGCCAGACAATGCTACAGAAATACAGAAGAGTACAAGCTCCCAAATGTTTCTTAGCACCTCGTGAAAACTCACTTTGTGTTTGCCAAGAGTCTTTATCCCAACTACTAAGCCTCCACAGAGCAAGGAATATAACCTTATGCAAAAAAGTTTCTGAAATATGACCCAAGAGTATGGGAATTGTCATCATCATCTTAGAACTGCAGAGCTGGAAGGGACCCTATGGAACATTAAATCCAGCCCCTGTCAAGGAGGCACTGTGGGGAATCAAATTCTCAACCTCTGGTTCCCCAACCAGATACTTAAACCACTGACCTATCAAGCAGTTCTAAATCTGTGTTTGATGCCTGGCTTTGTAAACACTGGAGAGTGAGAAAGTGGTACAGGCATACAGTTTTCTGGGTCTTATCGTATGTGAAATAATTGGCAGATACCAGTATCATGCTCAGGATGTGTACTGGGAAGATTGCTGAAACTGGGAGATGTCTCTGCCAGGATTTTCATACCAGAATGTAATCAAGCAACAAATAACTGTAACCAATAATGGAGGGAGAACGATAAAATGGATCCTTCTTTGTCTGTTTTCTTGAGGCACATGGTTGTTTCTGAGAGTGTAAGCTCTGTGTGCCTCCTATTCTACAAATTAAATCTTTCAAAAACCTTGTAGGTGTCAGTTTGTATTATTTCCATCTTAGTTGAGAAATTGGTTAACCCAGGTAGGAAATCTGACCCCAAATTTGGTAACACTTGAGGCATCCTAGGACTGTGTACTTTGCCCAACACCACATAGGCTGGCTCTTCTCCCCGGAGGCATAGTGGGGAATTGAACTCCCAACTTCTGGATCCACAGTCAGATACTGTATCTAACTCACTGAATCAGCTTACAAGTTTTATCTGCTCTTAATTTTCTGATTCTCAAAGACATAAATCTCTTGTCACCTGACATATTTGTGGCATGCAGACTGAAAGCATATGTTTGGCAGTCTTTGTGAATGGAGGTTGCAGGTAAGGGTGTGTGTCAGCTGATGTGACTCCGTTCCTCACTACACACATTCATTCTGCTGCATGTCATCTGAAAGGCTGAGGGCTGGAGGCCAAAAACACATCCTGCAGTCATTGGATGGTGAGTCCTAGGTCCACTGTTGTTCTCAAACTTCGCCTGTAGACAGCCCATCACTCGCTCATTTAATCATAAAACATTTTCATTTCCTTTAAGAGTGTAAATGTTGCCATGTCTATGTTTGCATTTTCTTTTTGTCCTAAATTTTGCTGTGGACGTCTGTGTATTGCGAATGACATTATCATCAGTGGTAGACTGTTGTCAATTAAAGATTTCCTTTTCAGTTTTGGCATATGCACAGCCTGTATGCAATGAGACAAAGTCAGGTGCACCCTAGAATTGGAAAAAAAGCCAAGTCTTTAATCAATGATCATCTGCCTCTGATTATAGCATCATTCCTGTTGAGCAGGTACATCCCACCCAAGATAATTTTATCCTTTTTCTCTGTCCATTTCTGATATGGCCCTTTGCCCCATCTCTATTTGCTGTCTATCTCCTCTTATGGTTAGATTTCCCCACCCCCACCCCTTTCCCCCGTACTGCTGTTTTAAAAACTTCAGGGTAGACTTTCAATTTTTTTGACTGGTTGCCTGCTTGTGGGGTGGTCAGATTGATCTGGAATTGCCATATTCTTAGTTCTCTTATCTGGGCAGCCTACTGTGCACATTATGCAGATTCGATAGTCTAGTTTGCATTCTATACAATTTACAAAATATGCTAATCCATGTGAACTTTTCATATTATGCAAATTAAATACATTAATTGTTGCTTTGTTTTTCAACCAATTCATTTATTCTTGGAATCATTCATACAGTAACCACTTATCTAAGGGAGCCAGCTTAGTACTGTATAAGGGTTTTGTGGAGTACGAAACAAGGAGATGCAAGTTTAACTCCCTGCTTAATTTTTAAGCTCATTTTGGTGTCCTTGGGTCAGTCAGTACTTCTCAGTCCAAACCTACCTTACAGAGCTGTTTTCAGAATGAAATGAGGAGAAGGGATCCATATAAAATTGGCTGGTGCACATAAATAGGTAATTATGACATTTTGCTACACAAGTTCAATTTCTGGAAATAGTCTCATCAGGCAGCTGTTATTTTTTCCATCAGTGTTTATTAACAGCAAAGCAAAGCAAAGCCCTACAGATTAATGACAATGCAACAGAAATCCTCCACAAGTGACACACTGTCACCTGACTTTTGGGGGAAAATGCCAGAGAATGTCAGAGCAAGCTGTAGAAATCACAGGGAAAAAGTAGTCATTTTCTTTAGTGACCCAGATTTTATTATAGCCTTAACTTTCTGTTTGACTTTTCAGCACAATCGGGCCACACCCAACATGTCACCTGTTTCCTAAACCTCTATTCTTGTTAGCTTTGGTTTTGTTTCACTGCTATGCTATATTGGGAATGATGTTTTATCAAGTTCAGGGTCATGGTATGAAAAGAAGGATATCAATAGTTAGCAGCTGATCGTGCAGATGGGCTTGAGAAGACATGGCATCATTACTGTGGCCTACAATGCGAAACAGAAAAGGGCCTTGTGAAGGGTTGATGGAATACACCACACAGGATATGAGAAAAATGCTTTGGCAGGAGCCTGACCAAGACAGCTTTAAATTACCTTCTGTGTGTGAGTGGAAAAATTGCCAAGCTAACCAGAACATAATACTAGGATACTTAGAAGCAAGGCATGAAGATGTAGGCCATTTCCTGTTTGGTTCTACTGCCTAGCAGTAGTACCCACAGCATTGTTCCCTTTCTGAATGTAAGTTCTGTGTAGCTGTCATAGCTAATAGGCTTATCCATGATAAATTTGTCTAATCCTTTCTCACAGCCATCTGAGACTGTCACCATAACCATGTCTATTTCTGCAAGCTGTAAATTCCACAGGTAAATTACATATTGCAGGAAAGAAACTCTGTATTGACTTTGTATTAGGAAATGAAGCATCCCCGAGTGGCCAGTTTCTGTCTTCCGTGGTGTAGTTGCAGCCCATTACTGCCATTTTCACCAACAAAGTAAGCAGTGTGTTTCACAACAGAGTGCGCATACTGACTGACTTCCACAGGTTCTTTAGTTGATTGTGTATATCAGGTACTCAACATGCTTGACTTCCTATTGTGCATTCAGTGAACACAGCAACTTTGGATCTTTGGCCATATGAAGTTCGGAAACTGGGCATTTTTTTTTTTGGTCTGACCAATTTTATTTGCAACGACAATGAAAGGCTGTGAAATCTACGAATCATTGTTGCCTCTTAACACTTTTGAAGAGGTTTGTAATTCTTTTTATGATGATATCTTTCTTGGTTATTTATATAATATGGGATTCAGGTCCGATTATGGTTGACACAATTGGAGTGAAATGAACTGGAAGGACAGAAGCCTCTCCAGTCCTGGAAAATATTACACTGACTGCTGAAGAGGCTGTTGAATGGGGTGAGTAGTGATGTGGGAAAATGAGGGGAACCCTCCTGAAACAGGTATTCTGTGAGCATAGTCCTTCCATCTTGTATCTAAATCCTAACACAGTTTTCTTTGAATATTGGTATTGGCTGAAATCCTGTAAGGTGGCTTCTGCCCATACAACTCGAATGATGGCAGAATACTGCTGTTTAAAGGCTTTTCCATATTTTAGGATCCACAGGACTTTGTCTCATTGTGTCTGAATTGTACACACCCCCAAAATCCAAAAAGAAAATCTGTAATTAGCAACAACTTGCAACTGATGATTATGTCATTCCTGTTGCATAGGCAGAGCTGTGAAATAGAATTTGGGCCATTTAAAAACTAAATAAATATTGCTATGGGCATTTTTAAAAGTCCACTTCTGGACAACATAACAACAATTAATAGATAACTAAATTATGAGAAAATGTGTATCTCCCATCCTTTTAAAGTCATTTAGTAGACCTTGTGAAGATGCCTTTGGACATGGAGGACATATAAAAGGGGACAGCAAGCACAAGCGCCTGTTATTTTTTGTGCTCCTCTATCCTATTTAAAAAGATTTTCTTTAGTTTTTCAAGATATACCTTTGTGTGAAGGGGTTACAGCACCCCCCTCCAAATAATGCTTCACCATAGGTAGCTAGAAAGCCGAGATGAATAAATGTGTTCTTAGATAGTGGCCTATTTACAAATCATTTAATAAAATAGCTATTTCATTAAGCAGCAAGGTTAATTAAATAATAATGACTCTGCAGGAGTGACCATGCAAGTGACTTTAATGGCTGCTACACCTGTGCAGGAATTGAGATAATTCTGAAAAGATGTCCTTCATTCAGGGTGAGCTTTTCATTATGTGGGAAAGAACTTACTGGTTAGAAAGCAGAGATTTTCTTGTAGGAAGCCTTCCTTTAACCAGTGTTCATTGTGCCTCACAGTGAGAAAGAGAGGCCGATGGAGAAAGAAAACATCTACATTCTGCCTGTGCTCATTATAGTGCTACAGGAAGTACTATGATGATGGGATACTGGGATGTCTTATTTTGTTTAAGATTCAGAAGTTTCTAACTTCCCTGGTGAACTCTAACACCATCATATCCCTTGTTATAGCCACAGCTCTTTGTCTGCAGCATCTCTTCAGGTAACAACATGCAGACAACACAGTCTTGTGCACCACAAAATTGAAAAATGAACTTGAAAAGGAAAAAGGTTGCCTTCTGCTGAGGGGGATATCATTCTTGCTGTGTCTGTGGAGCTCTGCTGGAAGATGCCAGACCAAGTTTCTTCAGAAGGAGATTGCGATTCACAAAGCTCACACTGAAATAGATCAGTAAGTCCTTAAAGTGCTGGGAATCTTTCATTTTGATTTTTGCTATAATGCTGAAACAGACTAACACAGATACCTCATTGAAAACTGTAAGTATATTTAAGAGTTGCTCATCCCATCTTTCCCTGTGTCCAGACTCAGAGCATGTACTACAAGTTGCATTTCAGCAAAATTTCTGGACTGGTGGGCTATCTCATTTGGTTTCCTGACACCTGAGGAAGCAGCCAAAGGAGAACATTTCATTCTTCTGTCTATTGCGGCTCTGGAAAGTGTAAGGATGAATTTGGCAAGTAATTTTACAATAAAACAAAACAAAATTAAGTGAAATGCTCAGGCTTCACTTTTGCAGTGAACAAGCAATCCCATACATGTTAGGACACATGTTTAAGCAAAGGTTAATCACCAAATGTCTAACACTCTTATATAGGTAGCTCAAACTTGTCAAAATATTATTTCTTGAACTCTGGGTTCCCTTTCCCAGTTATGCCAAATATGATAAATGGAGGGGAAACTTCAGAGGTGCAAAATCCTTTATTAAAGAATAACATGTATATTTTGATAATTTAATACTACATTTTTTTGTCTTGGTGTCCCTTTTCTGTTTGTAAGCATGTGCCCCCCCATGTTTAAAGTAAATAAAAGCATGAGTTAAAAAATATTAAAAGCAGCATAACAATAAAGCCACATTACATACATAAAATATAGCAACATACTGGTAGAAGAAAGCCAATAAAATATATATAATCTTCTAAGGCATTTTCCCAGTCCCTTTCCTCTTTGACCTCCTCCACTCTTACATTTGCAGGGAGCTCTCTTGCATGATCCCCTTGCTTCCCATCTCTCTCATCCCTGGTATCCTCCTTTCCTGCCTGTTTTATATCCCCCAGCTCCCAGAAGTTAGTTGCCATCTCCTCCTTTAGGAGGCATTCCCCTTAATCTGAATTCTTTGCTGATGTCACCTCCCCATGGAATTAAGTAGGGGCTCTAGACTCCTGGAATCAGTTTCTCTATCCCTGGGTTTCTCAGGCACTCATTCCAACCAGAGTCCATCACCTCAGTCCACTGGGGAGGTGGTGGGCATAAACCCCCTGGTTCAGGGGAAAGGGAAGATGGCTCACCCACTGAGGCCCCAGTGCTAGTTTCTTCCTCCCCCCCCAAAAAAATTTTAAATTAGGTCTGGAAGCAAACACATCATTGGCGCAGTCATATACTTTTACTTTACTTTTTACTTTTATCAGATTTTTACCCTGTCCCCCTAGACAAAGTCTACTCGGGGCGGCCTACAGACATAATAAATCATCACAGAGACTTCATCATAAAACATTTAAAACATTTAAAACAATTTTAACAATTATATAAAGTAAGGATATAATGTATAAATAACTATAGGAAATTTGATTCTGAGATTGACTACTGTAGGACCCCCCCCCCATCCACAGGAGATTGGTTCCACACTACTGTGGATACCTGAAACTGTAAACACAGGGCCCCTATGTGTGTATGTATTATATAATAATATGTATTATATATACACACTACATTGTTACACACACACACACAAACACACACACACACACACACACACACACACACACACACAGGTACATTTTGTTACACAAAGGTAACAAAAGTGTGACTGGCCAGCATAGGAGTCTTCAGCAAAGACCAAAGACAGAGAAATGTTGGCGTAACTCCAGGAAGATGTTAGATCCACATGGAGCCAGTAAGCAACTCAAAGTGTCTCACTAGTCAGGTGGGGTGACAGGAAAGAAGACATGCCCTCAGCATCCAAGTCATTTAGGACTCTGTGCTCTACTACCAGCAAATAGGCAGGTAGTGCAGTCTCCAGGGAATGTGTTGTGTGTGCTGATGTGTACTCAAACAGATGGCAATGGGAAGCCACAGTCTGCACTAGCTGCATCTTCTGGACCACTCTGATGGGACCCCCATAGAGAATGCAACATGATAATTCAATTGTGGGCTTTCTGAAGCTTGCAACACTATCCTTAGCTGTGCCACAGCACTACCAATGAATGGATGGTCACTCCCAGACGTGATGTAAAGAGATGCCCCATGCCATCCATCAAGACCATCTTGTTAGATAAGACCAGAATCACTAAACTGCAGTGCCATAGATTCTCAATCCTCTGAAGCAATCCTAAAGGATTTCTTAGGCAATTGCATCAAATGTGGTTGAGAAAGTCCAGGAGTATGGATAGTATTATAGGCCCCCTTCCACCTCTATTGAATAACGTGATTTCAGCCTTTTCCTGAATCATGACTCTTGTAAATCCAGATAAAGACAGTGTTGTCCAGGAGCACCTGGAACTGATTTCCCACAGCTGATTCAATCATCTGGCACGGATAACTGTTTAATGCCAAAACGTTTGCTTCCATTAGTGCTCCAACAGACAATAATGTTGTGTTTTTCACTACAGTGTATACCTGGCGAACATCTAATTATCTTTAACAAGTTGTTGTTTTATCCTAGCAACTCTGCCAGTCACAGTGGGCTGAAATTCAAGTGAGTGCCATCAAGAAACATGTAAATGCAGTCATAACTTGTGATAGAAAGAAAGATAAAATGAGTTCTGTGTAGTAATAATTAAGATGGCCTCTGTTCCACTAAATAATTCCTGGGACAAAACACCAAGTTAACTGTTGCATGATGTGTTGATGGCTTTGTCTTTATGAAGTTATGGTGTGAATACAGAAGCTGTATATCACCTTTAAACAGCTGAACAGAAAGCTTTCAGGCACAAGAAAACAAGCTCTCTTAATTGTATTTCCAGGCAACTGTAAGTACAATAAAAGCACACTTTGTATTCTCGACAAAATACACCTTGGGATGCACCAATAATATTAGCTAACAGCTGTGACTGTATGCCCATAAAACAAAGGTCTCGATTTTATAGGCAGCACTTTCATCTGAGTGGGAGAATTAACTGTTTTTCTGCGATGTCATAACACATGCAGACCCCTTCGCATAGCATTGAGAAAGTCTCTGTATTAATCATATGGGAGGTTTTTCATTCACTAGGTAGGTACAGTTTTAACTTGAAGATGCTATTTAATAAGAACTCCAGAGACTGTTTCAGGAAGATGGCAAACAAAGCTCTTCTTATGAATTTCATCCACACTCAGCTTCCTTGAATACAGGGGAAGTAGAGGATGCTCCCCAAAGTGGGATTGCTAAAGTTTCGTATGATTTAGGTCTTGATAGTCCTTTTTGATGCACACTAAGCACAACCTGATGGAACAAAGTGCACTCCAGGTTGTTAATGGTGATGGCTGGGCAGAGAAGAACCTAGGAACAAAAAAAGAGAGAGATTTGGGACTGGGTGCTATTTACATGGATCTCTGCCTATACCAGTGGTGCCAAATAGCTGTGCAAGGGTCCCAGTCTTGCCGCCAATTTAAGACTATCAGGGAAAGGTCTTCTCTAAATACCTTGGGTTCACTTGTAGCAAGAAAAGAGATTGCTTTCATAGTTGTGGAGCCTCCATTATGGAACTCTCAGGATGCCGATTTAAAGCCTTTTTCTGGCAGAGACCTGGCTATTCTTGCAAGCCTTGCCCCAAATTAACCTTGTGTTCAGATTAATTTTTTTCTTGAATTTATGAACTTCTCTCTGCCAACCGCTCATTATTCTTCCAATTTTATTGTCTTTTAAAGTGGCATTTTTAGGGATCATGTTGTCCCTGATGCCTTATTTGTACTTCTGTTGGTGTTTTTTATTATTATACTTACATTATTCTGATCTCATTCTGTTAGTCGCCCAGAATAGTGGCTCTGCCACTAGTTGGGCCGGAATTTTTTTTTTTAAAAAATAAAATAACAACAGAAGAATTAAATCCAGACTTGTACTAGACATATCAAAAAAGCTGAACCATATCCCCCAAGTAGCCAATGTGTGGTTTGCTATTAGCAAACAAACAAAACCTTAGTTTGCTCTGATTGCTGAAGCAACATGTTTCTGAGGAAATCCCACAATGGAAGGAGAAATGGATGAAACAGAGGAAATGCACATTCCTGTTCACACTTAGTTCACCATCAGCCTTGTTTCAACCCCTTTTGTTTCAGTATCCTCATCCTAGACCGCTGTCTTGTGTCCCAGGAGCTACGTACAGAATCCAAGGTTCCCAGGGTAGACCTCAGGCCTTCCAGAGGCTGTCCTGGTCTCCCTATTTTGGCCTCCCTGAGCCTTTCTAGAACTGATTACTTGCTACTTGACCATTAGGGTGTAATGTTTTCATGGTTCAGGAGGCCAAGGAGGCCCCTGGACCCTGAGAACATGCTAACATCTACATTTTACAAAAACATGTGCCGTAACATTTATTTATTTATTTATTTGCTTATTTATTTACTTATTTTATTCTCTTTAGCTAAGGGAAAAAGATACCAAGGATACCACTTCTGCTCAGCTTCTTTAAAGAGTCATAGAGGGCTTGGGAATTAATGTGTTTTGGATCTTACAAAGTTGACAGCCCAATTTATTCCTGAGGAAGGCTTAAAATAAATCTACCCATGTTGCAGGGTTATATTTGCAAATTTAAAAATAATGTGCTTTTTCATGCCCTTTCACCAAAGCTTTGATTGAAGGGTAGAACTAATTAAACTTTATGGTTGGTTTTTCTAAGGAGACCTTAGGGGTTGAGAACAACAGCAATCAAGGCTATGGGCTTTCCATTTCTGCCATTTGTCTGATGAAAGATAGGAAATTCCATACATTGTATAATAAAGCAGTCACTCTTCTTTCACACACATTCAATCTTTATGGTAAAATTTAGATGGCACAATAAATTTCTTATTGTAGCACACTGTCCTACTCTAGGAATTGTGGATAGATGTAGCTTAGCCACTATACATTTGGACTTGTTAGTATGACTACAGAGGCAAGATCCAAAATCTATTTGAGGTACACTGATGAGGAAGTAGGCTCAACCCAAGGACGCTCACACTGAAATATAACAGTTACTCTTGAAGATACCAAAGTGTTTTCATTTCTTTATTTTTAATTTTGTTTTCGTCTGAGAGGCAAGATTCAGCTCTATTGCACTAAAGAATTAAAATGAGATGTATTTGTGATTTATTCATTATCACTTGAATCTGATTCATAGTCTCATTAAAATAAAAGAGTAGATCAGTAGTATTTACATAAATCTTGGTGCACCATTAAGCAGTTCATTCAGTGGTCCTACTTCAGTTGGGACAAGTTGAACGTCCTGAGACAATTAGCTAAGCTTCTCAATGTTTTGAGATGATTCACAATCAATCAATCAATCAATCAATCAATCAATCAATCAATCAATCAATCAATCAATCAATCAATCAATCAATCAATCAATCAATCAATCAATCAATCAATCAATCAATCAATCGGCATTTTCACAGCTTAAATGAGTGAACTTCTGAATGTTATTTTTTAATTTTTAAAAATATCTTTTAAAATATTTCCACAGGATGGAGTTGAAAAGGTTTGGTCAGGAAGGAGTTATATCCTTCCTTTCAGTCATTGCATGGTGTTCTGAGTGGCAGGGTCAAATGTTCAGTTCATATAGGATGTTGGTAAGTTATAAGAGAAAGCCCAGAATCTCAAAGGTTATGTTACTCTAAAATTGCTACTTTGAAACTATGAATATCTAAATTCCTGTGAAATTAAAAAAAAGTGGCTGCAATTGACAGTTTTTTTCAATTATGCAAATCTGGTCTTATCAATGTATTTGATATCTTTTTAATCAACTGGAACTCCAGGTTGCTTGGTTCTACATGGGGTGAAAACAGTGTTACTTTTTTTAAAAAAAATCATAATTTGAAATTCTTTTGCCCAAATTATCCCAAAATTGGCACTGAGCAAGAGCATGTGTTCTGCTATATCTGTGTCAAATTTGGTGCTGATTCAAGCTCCAGTGTCATAGTTATTATTTTCTGTTTGGGGCACCCCTCTTTTTTGAATTGGCTTATGGAATGCAGAATACTGCTATCAGCACAATATATTGGTGCCCACTTGGGCAGCAATAATAATTCCCCTGTAAGGAAGGAAGAGGAGGGCAAAACTGTATATTATGTTATATGCATGGTGTACGGTTTAAACACACTTTCTTCCTGTTGTTCTTTTTCTTCTACATTTGGGTGAGGACACAGGATCCTAATCTGAAGTGGGACCACAGTGAAAGGAGAAGGAGATTAAAATCTTCCCCAAGCTAGCTTTTAAAAATATTTATAGATTTCAATTGACAGTTCTCTTTTTCTCATTTAAGACTCTCTGCCAGGCCAAGGGGTAATTTTAAATTTACAACCTGTATGGGAGGAAGACTTAAATCTTCCCTATCTGTGTCCATCAGGGCACTGCATGTTCACTTGAAAAAAAGTAATCCTAAATTGCACACTATGTCTTTAATGTAGCAGGCAATGTAACCCTTAAAGAAAGCTGGAAAAAAAAATGTCCTCATGTTTTTGTGTGATTGCGCCATGGGATATTTCACCTTTTACCTTGCTGAGATAATGTCTGAGATGTGCTTGGAAGATTCTAAATTTCATATACATGCCAGGATTTTATTTTCATAAATTATTTCTTTCCATGTATTACACAAATAGCTGCAGATGTTTTACAGAGGAAGAAGCATCTAAGACCACATTTTATTTTATTGCTGTGAAGCCAAAATGGTCTACGGGGGTAATAATGCTGTTCAAGGGCTTTCGATTATATAGGCATTTACAGGGAATTTTCTATTAGTGACTGTTGTGTATGACAAACAACATGCTCGTGCAAGGAGCAGATTCAAATTTACTGATTCTTTTCCTGAAGCTGCAGGACTTTCCAGCATCCCACAGGAAGCTGTTTTAAATTTGTTAAATTATTTAAGTGGGATCAGAGGTGACCCTTCTCTTAACTGCAGGAAAAATATGCTTGGGGAGCCACTGTGACACTGGAAGCATTTGGGGAATACTAACAAGGGCAAAGGGGATATTATTACCAGGACAGAAGCAAGATATAATGTAGAAAAAGAACATAACTACAAAAATATTCAGAAATCCTCTTTTCTCTTGTTGGGCAGCCACAACAAGGGGGATCTGTGGGATCCACAGTGGTGGAGCTGATTACCACTTGATAAGTCACTGGATCTATTTTTCCTCTGTTTTAAGTAGCAGGTGTTTCTTTCCTCCACCCCAAAACAACCCTGTCTTTATTCAGAAGGTTGCAATGACATACAAACAAATTCCTGATTCTCATGACGGTCTGTGGCGTATGTACAGCTTGTGATTTGCAGGCAGTCACCACTGACAACAGCAGCGGGTAACTCTGTGCCCCCCCTTCCCGATGCTGTTGGACTACAATTACCACCAGTCCTATCTAGCAGGTCAGCAGTGAAGAATTCTGGGAGGTGCACTCCAACAACATCTTGACTCAGAGGTCACCACTGCCTGCTAAAAGGGATCTCTGCCTTCTGGCTATTCCATCTGCATCATCATTTTTAATATGAACTTCCCCATATGTACAAATGTCTTCATTCATTTGATAGAAAAAATATATATCCCGCCCATCTAGACAAAAGTCTACTCTGGACGGCCAAGAATAAGTTACAACAAATTCATAAAAACAATTGTAATATAAAATAACAACAGCAACATAATATGGTACAAGATGGCAAAGTAAACTAAGCAGTGACAGGAGGGAAGGCCTGCTTAAAGAGCCACATCTTGAGCTTGCACTTAAAAACACCCAGTGAGGGAGCCAGGAAAATTTCTGGGGGTAGATTGTTCCAGAGACAAGGGGCCACCGGCAAGAAGGTTTCTTGTTCTTTCTCTCTGGGCCTCCCTCGGCGTCAGGTCCCTCAGCTGCCCCTCCTGCCTAGAATGAGTAATACGGGTAGATCTGGGTGGCAGAAGGCGTTCCTCCAGATATTCAGGTCCTAAACTATTTAGGGCTTTCTAAGTCATTGTTAATACTTTGAAATCAATGCAGAATCAGACAGGCAGCCAATGCAGCACAGCAGAGTGGGGGAGATGTGTTGACGTTTTCTCATTCCAGTTAGAAGTCTGGCCATCACATTCTACACCATCTGTAATTTCCACATCAGTCTCAAAGGGAGCCCCATGCAGAGTGCATTACAGTAGTCTAATATTGAGACTACAAGCGCATGGACCAGAGTGGTGAGCGGCTCACTATCAAGATAGGGACACAGCTGGGTAAGATGGAATTAGGCGGTGCGGACCACTGATGCTACCTTTGCTTCTAACCTCAGATTTGCATATCTGAGGTTGTTGATATTTCTTCCAGCAATCATATTTCCAGTTTGGGATTCATCCAGTTCAGCCTTTTGCATGATGTATTTGGCATATAAGTTAAATAAGCAGGGAGACAATATACAGCCTTGTGATATTTCTTTCCCAATTTTGAACCAATCAGTTGTTCCATATCCAGTTCTAACTCTTGCTTCCTGTCCCACATATAGATTTCTCAGGAGAATGATAAGGTGGTCAGACAATCCCACTCCTTTAAGTACTTGCCATAGTTTGCTTTGGTCAATACAGTAAAGTCTTCTGTGTAGTCAATGAAGCAGAAGTTAATGTTTTTCTGGAACTCTCTGGCTTTCTCCATAATCCAGTGCATGTTAGCAATTTGGTCTCTAGTTCCTCTGCCCTTTCAAATCCAGCTTGTATTTCCGGGAGTTCTTGGTCCACTTACTGCTGAAGCCTGCCTTGTAGAATTTTGAGCATAACCTTGATAGTGTGTGAAATGAGTGCAATTGTACGGTAGTTGGTATTCTCTTACCATGGTCTAAAACATGCATTCTTTCATTCCTTCTTCATTCAATTTATTTATACACCTGATCCCAAAAGAGACTCAAGATAGCTTTCAAAATGTTTAGTGCCATTGACATGCAATATTCAAAAGCAATTATGCGTATTACATATTAAACAACTGAATAAAAGTCTAAAAATACATTCTTTTAAAGTTTTAAAACAATCTTCCCTATTAAACCCTTTCCCTTGGCAGCCAGTTACTTGCCCAAAAAGCTTAAGGACAGCAAGCAAGGGGATGACCTGGGCTTCCCTTAGACTTCGCCCAACAGCTTGGGAGCAGCTATTGAGAAGGCCATCTCTCAGGTCTTTCTTAGCTGTGCTTTTGAGAGTGGTGGGACTCAGATAAAGGCCTGTCCTGAAGATCTAGGGAGGCTCAAGTCCCATTGCAGAATCTGGTTGTCCAAGCCAGAGTTGAACCACTAAATGAATTGGACTTGTTGCTAACATTATCACTCCTTCAATCAATGGATCTGCTCTAGCTCAAGCAGACAATTAGATTTTGCCTCTTGTTTTAATTTCTGCTGATTGTTAACGTTTCCTTTGCTTTTGCTAGTCAGAAACTTAAGTTGTGGATGGCAGTAACCCCTGGACCAGGGGAGAGCTTGGTTCTTCCCTGATTTCAAACTTTTTTCCCCAAGGTATTTCCTGCACATTTTTCCTTGCAAATTTTACAGCCTCTTTTTGCTGTTATAAAAATTAGATACTGTACTAGAGAGATGTGAATAACTGAACTGCTGAATTCTGGTTTCAGTAGCAGATGATTACACAGAATTGCAGAGTACACTAGGGGGTGTGCATTTATTTCGGAAACCATGAAAAAATTGAACAGAATAGGGTACACTGAGTGCAAAGCAGGTATGAATGGGGCTTTTTTGTCATTTACATCTGTGCCTACCTATTTGTAATGTCTTGGGCTGGGAGCTTAACACCTATTCCATTACTCAATACTGCTGTCTTTCTTCACACAGAGGGAGGAAATAGTTTTCTGAATTCTAACTAAATTACTTGTCTACTTTGCAGCCTATTTGAGGAACAAAAAATGCTGCACAGCTATATGGTTCGGGAGGTTGTAAAAAGCTCTGAAACCATTTTATGTGCATATGGGAATCCACTGGTAAGGTGAGCAATTCTATGGAAAAAGAGCAAGCTTGTATGATTTTGGAAACACTCCTACTCTAAAGAGTTGGAAAAAAGTTATTTTCCTGAACTATAATTTCCCAGAATCCTCCACCCAACATGGGCCTGCCAGCTGAGAAACAATACACTTTGGAGGAAATCCTGCTGCATGAGTAGAATGCAAGATAGTCCACTACTGTGAAGATACACTGGTGGAATATGTTACTAGGGGAACTGTTTCATCAACATAGGTAGATTGATGGAATTACTACAATGGTATGGTATCATGGGCAGTATACACTTATGGGGAGTAATGGTTAGAGTGTTGGGTGGAGATATGGGACAGTCAAGTTCCTTCGAACCCAAATCACCTAAACAGAGCATAAAATACAGTGTATTTCAGGACCTGGTTCTTTTATACCACCACCAATATATTTGCCAGAAGAGCTGGCATGTGAACCGGATTTCGACAGGGAACAGTGGGCTAGAATAGCTTATTTGCCACCCGGGATTCAGATCTCTAGCTCTAAGGATGCTTTGGAGATGCTGTGCTGTGGGTCTTATGAGAGCTGTGTCACGTGAGCATTGTGGCTGATACAGTCTCTGATGGGCAGTCACTGGTGGTACTTCTAGGGATGCTACAATGTGCCTGTGATATTTATTCTATTTTTATTTGTATTTCCTGCAGAGTGTATTTGTTTTCTCTTGTCCCCCTAGGGATGAGCATGCATTGATAACAATGTCTGCTTCAGTAGCCTAGCAGTGGCGTAGCTCCCTGGTCCTATGCCTATGTAATCTGAGTATAGGATTGTTACAAAAAGTAATTCATTACATGAGTTTTGATTGGCAGTGCTTGATGCCTCTAGGCATCTATGAAGCCCCATTTGAAATAAAAAAAAATAAAGCAAAGCATTTTGCTACAACATGTCCCTTATGCTTTCAATTTAGTATTCTCTGGTTGTTGTCAGAGAGACTGCTGAGGGAAAGCATAATTTATAATTTGCCCTTGTGGAACGGCTGTTTAAACATCCTTCAGAGGAGCCTTTTTAAAAACCTTGATTTCTCTAGTGATTCCCATTCTAAGCACTTCTGCTGAATATAATTTAATTATTAATACAGCAGCAATAAGTGAAATATGCCAAGGAGGATGACTAACATCATATTTTGTATCAGTAAAGTGCATATTTCTAAAAAACAAAAAGAAAACAAAACCAAAAACCAAAACAAAACACCACACAACCCATCCCAAATAGTTCAGTTTGAGTTTTTGTAAACAAATAACTTATGCTTCTGAAGTCAGAATTAGTTTAAGGAATTTTGCAGCCATGCTGTGGATTGATTCACACATGCAGAGCCATCATTTGATGACTGCAACATGAAGAAGGTACCTCACATGTGTGAAATAAGACATAGCAGATCTAACAAACAGACATGTGGAGAGGTCACAAGTTCAGAGCTTTAGTTGATGAAATAAAGGAATCTTTGAGTAATGAAAAAGCAAACACTGATCACTTCCAGAGTGCTTTGCTGAGGCTGGTCCTAGAGGCCACTCTAAGTAGTGCTTCCAGGAAGTTATCAAAACCCCACAAAGTTAAGTGTTTGGACTCTTACACCAAACCGGCAAGGTAGGAATACCAAAAATAGCCACAAAATTCACAGTCTCCCAGTAGATGATCGAGGCAAGGTCTGATTGACCCCCAGCCCTCTTGCTACAAGATGACAAAAGAGCTGTACTATTCCATATTTTAATAAAGGTTGTGAAAAAGTCAAAAGAGCAAAAACTTCCAAACAATTGCAAAAGTTACAGAAATAGTCAGAAGACTGTGGAGCAAATAAGCAATAAAAAGGTGAGGCAAGAACAATTCCAGAGCAATCGCACAAGAAAATAAGAAAGCTAGTTAACCTAAGCTAATACTGACATCCTGGCTTCAGCATAGTTCCCTAACATATGCAGAATATAATTCATACAGCAGGGCACAGATGAGCATAGCATTCTCCTAAGACAAAACTAGGCTAAACTAAGTAACTTCTCCCACATTTTATATCCAAAATGTGAGTTTCCAGACCCTTCAAGGAGCTCTGCCAATCAAGCATTGAATTGTCATGAACCTTCAAGAAGAAGAGAGTAACTTCTTCCCATTTCCTCCCCTTCAGCTGAAACTATTCAGCAAATCCAGTACCAAGGAGTGCACGCAGTTTGACTTTGAAGTTCTCACAGATACAGTTTGCTAAAACTTTGTATATACAGAAAACAGACAATAAAATATACTGAATGCATGCTAAAAATATGTTTGCTATGATATTATAATTGGTAGTGAGAAATATTTAGCAAAGCCAGAGGAAAAGGCATCATGTCTACCCTCTCTTTATTTAACACACTTGGTGCCAGACCCTGGAAAAATTCCTTTTTTGAAATATAATTCCTAAAAGCCCGTTGCTATAAAGGCTGCTAGATGGAGGATTCTGGGAATGGTGTGCCAAATCAACTTTTCCATGTTATGGCTGATCTATTGTTTCATATAAAAATGGCAGCTTGCTGGCATATGACCAGTAACAGCGCACTTCTGAAGCAATTCTCCAAATGGAAATGTTGTATCTTTACAGTTGTAGACAACTGTAGAATACAGAGTAGTATACAACTATTGTGGGGAGTTGTGCAAATGGTAATTTTGGCCACTGAAGGTTCTAATTTTTCCAGTGTGCACGTTTTTCTTTCTTTCAGAGATTCTGCAGCAGATTGTCTGTAATTGTTCATTGCCCTCCATTAGTGTAACACCCTCCTGGCAACATGCTAATAGTTTACATCTCTTGGGGCTGAAAATTACTATTTTAATTAAAGCAATTTGTTCAAAATGGGCCTTCCAAATCCCAGTATGAGGTTTGAAGAGCCTGAAGCAAAGAAATGGAAGCAGGGAGAGGGAAAGGAAAGGCGATAAATGAAGAATGCCACTTGCTATGAAGGCTATTGTGAAGGCCCAATAAATATGTGGTCAAGATAAAATACGAGCCCTGATTTAACAGAGGATCCAGTATTGGCAGGAATGAATAAAGCTAGGAGAATGTGTTGTCGTTAGCCATATTCAGCTACATTCTCATAGTTACACCATGGCCTTGTTTTTTATTATAGCGTTCTCTTATTGCAGGGAAACCTGCACAGCAAAAAGAGAAAAATGCTTTTCCAATGTGGTCTTATTTTGAAAAAGTTCTACAGCTGTATCTGCTAAAATGTCATAGTGTAGTAATTAACTCACCTCCACCTGGGGAGCCTTTTGTTTTAGGAAGCTCTGTCTAAAATACTGAACATTTACCAGGGCAGAGAAAATGCTGGTTTTCAAGCATTTTCCTTTCCTGTGGAAAATCTTCTGTCCTTCAATATAAGGAGATGCTTCATACAAATGGATTCCTACTTGAAAAGAGAATCTTTACCACCTGAAAAATAAACCCATGGATTGGACCTCAGAGATACTAAATGGGCAGTTCAAGATATACATGTAGGTTGTTGTCACAGCTAAAACTGGTTTGTTGCACCATATGGGAAATGGTTCTGTAAAAATCTGGTTTAAAAAGGAGGACTCAGAGCAGTGGTGGTAGATGAAGTGTGACAGGTTTTGGGCAACCTGAGGAAATTGTTGAATGCAATTCTATATATTTAACAGGATCGGAGCAGCAGACACATGTATAATCAGAGCTAATACAGCTGGGCTGATTAGAACAGCTGAGAGAAGAATCTCTGGATTGGTAGATCCAGGAATCAAGCTGGCAGAGCCAGCACACACAATTTGTTGGTTGGTGGTGTGGGATGGTGAATACTGTGTCTTGTTGCTATCGTCAGAGTGCTGCTGAAGAGATCCTGAGAGAAGCCTGTCTCCATGCTGCTTCATATTGGAGAAGACATCTTGGCTTCGGGACTGCTCAACTGGTAAACGAACTCTGGACAGATTTATATAGACTTTGACTGTGATTTGTGAACTGAATCCTGTAGAACTGCTGTGTATGACCAAGGACTGGAAACCGAGACTAAGGCTGTATATATGTATATAACTACTGTAAATAATACATGTAATTCTTCTAGCAACACTACAAGTTGTTTTGGTGTATTCATCTCGGGGAAGTTTCTCTACAGCTAGCACCACCTTGTGTAACCTGGTAAAACCGCACCTCTGTCAAAGTGTTCTAGTGTATTCTTTACAGTACGAATGTGCATTGAAAGGAATATGGAAGTTGAATGGCAAAATCATAAAAGATAATTGAGGTACAGAGCAAAGGAAGCTTAAATAGCATTAAATATTTATTTATTTATTTATTTATTTGATTTATGCCCCGCCTATCTGGCCCACTGGGCCACTCTAGGCGGCTATCACAACATGCTCTGGGGCCACTCCTTTCAACCAGCCTCTCTCTGGAAATATAATCACTTAAATTCTTGTCCATATACCTTTGTCATGTTTTTATTATTATGTGCTGTCGATTTGCCTCCATCTTAGGACAACCCTACAAATAAGTGACCTCAAAATATCCTCTCATTAACAACCTTGTTCAACTCTTGAAAACTCAAAGCCATACCTTTCTTTATCCATATCATAGTTGGTTTTCCACTTTTCCTGCTGCCTCCAACTTTTCCTACCATTATGATCTTTCCCAGCAACTCTTCTGTTCTAATCATGTGCTTAAAGTATGACAGCATCAGTTTCATCATTTTTGTTTCTAGAGATTTTTTCAGTCTTCATTTGATCTACAAATCATTTGTTTGTTTTTCTGGTGGTCCATGGTGTCTGTGAAGTTCTTTTCTAGCACTATATTTTGAACAAATTGATCTTTTTTTTCTGTTGGCTCTATTCACTGTCCAGCTTTTACTTTCATACATAATAATCAAGAATACAGTATTGTGGGTGATCTTGGCTCTGGTCTCCAGTTACACTTACTTTCATTTTAGGATCTTTTCTAGTTTCTTCATTGCTACCTTTATTATAGATTTCTCTTATTGTAAGGAAGCTTATACAACTCTAGAAGAATAGCTTCAGAATGTAATTAACTGTAGCTGTAACTACAACTGTAATTGTAATTAATTAGTGTCTACGGTTAAGATTTACAAAATATGTTCTTCCATATCCTTCTGTCCATGACTTTATTTAGGTTTGTAAGTTTGGCTTCTACTTTTCAGTAGTTCCTTGATGCAAAAGCTTATGATTTATGATTTCTGGTGAGAATGCTATGAATCATGATGACTGGTGATAAAAAGCTGTATACATTCTGATTACTGTCTGTTAACTTCAAATATTACATGAATGATGTATGAATTCACCTTAAATCAACCCTTTCTTCATTGTTTTAAAATAAAAGACTTCTGTGGTATATTGCTCCATTCCCTTTTTCTTCTTTGTTCAATTTTTTTTCTCCATTTACTACAATATTTAGCATTTTTGTCAAGATGTGTCAGAACAAATGATATTTTTAAAAAAACACTCTACGCCATCCTTCCTCTGTACCTGTGGATCTTCATGTGGTGCCCTGAATTTTTCTTCCGATTGTTAGATTTGGATTAGTGAACGGGAAATCCATATGTACATCTGATTCTTGTCCAGTTTTAGTATTTATTTTATTTATTTATTTATTGTATTTATACCCCACCTATCTAGTCATTTCGACCACTCTAGGCGGCTTACAACATAAGGACAACAAGTTCTAAAAAAATTTATAACAATTAATTAAATGATTCTATAAGATGGGAAAAATAAAAAAAATCAAATAAAGAGAAAAAAAGGAAAGAGGACAGGAATTAACTGGAAGGGAAGGCCTGCCTATACACCCATGTTTTTAGTTGGTTCTTAAAAGTACCCAGCGAGGGTGCAGTGCGAATCTCCAGAGGTAGGTTATTCCAGAGATGAGGAGCCACCGCCGAGAAAGCCCGGTTTCTAGTTCTTTCTTTCCGGGCCTCCCTCAGCGTCAGGCTCCTCAGCCTCACCTCCTGGCTCGCACGGGTGACATGGGTAAAACTAGTTGGGAGTAAGCGTTCCACCAAGTATCGACATCCTAAACCGTTTAGGGCTTTATATGTAAGCATTAACACTTTGAAGTCAATGTGGAAACGGATGGGCAGCCAGTGCAGCATGGCCAGAGTAGGAGAGATATGTTGGTATTTTCTCACTCCAGTAAGGAATCTGGCCGCCGCATTCTGCACCACTTGAAGTTTCTGCATCAGCTTCAAAGGAAGCCCCATGTAGAGCGTGTTACAGTAGTCTAATCTAGAAATTACAAGCGCAAGTACTAAGGTAGTGAGCGCCCTCGTGTCTAGGTAAGGTCGCAGCCGGGCAATCCGCCAAAGGTACACTGCATCATGGGCTCAGAAGTGTCTACAATGAGTAAAAGTTGAAAAACTTTGACATTTTACTTTAGGCAGAAATAGTAATTCTGAATGAAAGGATGAAAATAGATCAAGAGAACAGGTATTATGGAGTGGTCACAAGCCTCACAACGGGGTGTGATCACTACAGAGAGTGAACTCTAAGCAGATAGGATGAGTCCTGAAAAGACAGCATATCATTAGATACTACTAATTAGTACTGTGTTTTTATTACCATCAGTATTGAAACAGCTACTTGAGGAATTGTCTTATATCAGGTGCAAAATGACGTGGCTGTCTTTGGGTGCTACATGCCCTGAATGTGAGGGTGGAAAGATACCTTTTCCTTTTCTGCTTCAAACAATAAAAAATTCCTTGGCCAGTCTGGTATAACATTTTAATTTTTTCTGGATAAACTGTGCAACTGACACTCTTATTTTTCCTAGTTTTCAAAGCATGCCCTTAATTAAAGACTACTTCCAATGTTGAGACCATAACATTATAACAGACTGTTTGGTAAAAGACAGATAACCAACAAAAATTCCTGAATAGTGGGATGACTTCTGCTATAGCTACCAAGTTGATCAATGAAGCATTTAGAAGAACTGAAAATTTTGTAGGATTTTCAACTACATTTTGAAGCCCTGGAGATGTTAAACCACCTCTAAAGTTGTAAACTGTATGTCTTCATTCAAAGTTACGTCAGTGGTGCAGATTCTTTTTTAAACAGCAAATACTGTCAGAGCTGCATTCTTCCACCTGTTAAACAGTCTTCAGACTCATTATGTTAAATGTGAAAGGCACATTTAATTAACCACAGGATTACTACCTAAATGAGAGTCTGGGCCCTGGATGAATATTTCTTGTTGCCACCTTCAATATGTTTATGTGCATTTTTTTGTATATATGTGAAGAACGTTCACACAGACAGGTTTTCGGCAAGCTTAAAATCTAATTAGTTGTTTTTGCCAACATATGTTAATGATTAAGCTCCTCTCCCACCTTGCTTTATGACATTACTGTGGGATATTAGTTTTTGTCACCAACTCTGTTCCCTTAGGTAATGTGTTAAGTCTGGCACATAATTATTAAATTGTTGACCATCTGTTATCTCTAGAAAGTTTGTCTAAGTCAAGATTTGCATCTGGGGTAAAAGCACAGATTTCTTTATTAAAACAAACTTCTCTTTGCTTGCACTGTCATCAGTCCCAGACCCTTTGTTTCTCACCACACGATTAACTACAATATGTGCTGGGCTCAGAAATAGCATCTCCACAGCAACTTGAAAACATTGAGAAGATTGTGGCCTCAGTGGCACTGCATGAAACTTCTGTTACCTTCAGCAGAGTCATGATTTCATGTTAGTATTTCAACAAAGCAAACAGAAGATGCCTTATTGATTAAGGAGTTGTTTGCCAAACTTGGAATATTGTTTGGGAAAATGAACTTCTTACCTTACTCCAATGGTTCCCAACAGAGATGGGATTGCACTACTGATTTGGTGGTTTGGTCTTCAGACAAACAGATGTTTGGTGCTTCTCAGCTCCACCTCTGGCTTCCCTGCCCTGCCTCCTCTGGGTGAATCCAATTTGTGCCCATCTCTAGTTCCCAACCATGGGTGGCCCAGGTGATCTTGGGTTGCAGCTCCCAGAAGCTGTTATGGCTAGGCTTTCTGGGAGTTCCAGTCCAATAACACCCAGGTTACCCAAGGTTGGGCACCACTGTCTTACTCATTACATAGACAGCTGTATGCCCATTGTTACTACTGTTATTGTCTTCTGTGAACACGGTCCATTGCATTGTGTGCTACTCATGTGCTGTGTTTTTTTATTATAAGCATGCCAGAAAAATATAGGGAAGTACACATGGTACTTGAAGAGAGTGCCTCCCTGCACCAAATGGTAGAACCAGCACTAGGCACTCATTAGATTAATACAAAAAGGAACAACAACAACAAACAAACCCAAGAAAGCAATCAGCATTAACATTTAGAATGCAAATACAAAAACTGGAAAAATGAATTAGCAGTACCACTGTGATTACACGGCAGATTTATTCACTTATTTACAGGTTAACCTATTTAATTTTTGGAATGTATGCCAACTTTTTCTTGACATTCTCCCATCTCATTGTCAACTCTGCTTCTTGCATTTCCTCCAAAGGTCAGAATTCAAAGAGAGAGATCTACTAATAGAACTGTTTATGTCTGTGGAATCAGAAGAGGGTTGTTATGTGTTCCTCTCATATATCCAAATTTCTGCCCCAGAGGGTTGTGAAATCCTGTTGCAGAGTTTTGAATATCTGGTAAATTTATCTTTTTGCTATACAATAGAAACACAGAGACACACAGAAGAGAATAGTTTCAAGTTCCACAGAGTCCACTTCTTCCTCATTAACTGGCACTTAAAGTCTCAATAACTCACTCTGAGGCAGTTGTACAAAAAAGGATTAAAAACATTCTTTCCTTACAGCTGCTTGAAATTACAGACTTATGTATATTGCCTTCTTTACTGCACACATACTAGCAACCAAATAAACAGATCAACAGTAACATATAACTGCCACCAACTGATGAAAAAGAGGAATAAAGCATTCAGCAGAGAGAATTTCTTTGAATTTCAAAAGCTGGAAGGAACAATCGGTTAGTGCTGGGTAGA